>NW_024730141.1:0-13441 GCF_018991925.1 Homarus americanus | reverse complement strand
AATAACCCGTTATAGCACATCCTCCTTTCCTCACACAGCCAAAATGTGGAATGCTCTGTCTTCTACTGTGTTCCATACTCATACAATCTGTCTCACTTTAAAAAGCTGGTTTTCCGGCATCTTCGTGGTGTAGATTAATATAATCTTTTTCTTTTCTATTTTAATTTCTTTTTACAGTACTCTTATTTTTTCGCCCCCTAGGGCGTTGTGGGTCGATGACCTGTGCCCAGGTGTGCTATTTCCCGAAAGTTTAGGAAGATTTTCGTGTATATATTGATGCATTTCTTATGTAAGAATATTCTTGAATGTATGGTATCATTTTTGTTATGATTTACTTCTTATCGTAAGCCTCGATCAGAGTAGAACGTTCGAGAAACTCCCAGGGGTCTCTGGGTTGTGCTAGGGTGTTCCGGGATCCTCTGATGGTGAGGTATATAAGCGACAGCGTGCGGTTAACGCAAGGCCGAAATAGCCGAAAGGCGAAGTGGCCTGTATTCTTCAAACAAGCCAATCTGACGCAGCCAGTCGATCGTTTCCACTGTGTCAAAACCAAGCCTAGTTGGACAACTGAACATTAATTGTTGTGCAAGTATTGTGGAATTGTTGTGATCAATATAAAGTGAAAAGATTAAGGAATTGTACACTGGTAGTGTGCTGACGATATTCGAAGTGAGAGGGCGTGAAAACATTACCCTGTGAACAGTATGTGAGGGAATTACTACACCACGTGAGGTCCCTCATAACACCATCTGTGAGGGAATTACTACACCACGTCAGGCCCCTCATAACACCATCTGTGAGGGAATTACTACACCACGTGATGCCCCTCATAACACCATCTGTGAGGGAATTACAACACCACGTGAGGCCCCTCATAACACCATCTGTGAGGTAATTACTACACCACGTGAGGTCCCTCATAACACCATCTGTGAGGGAATTACTACACCACGTGAGGCCCCTCATAACACCATCTGCGAGGGAATTACTACACCACGCCAGGTCCCTCATAACACCATCTGAGGGAACTACTACACCACGTGAGTTCCTCCTAACACCATCTGGGAGGGAGATACTACACTACGAGTTTGCTGTTCAACACCTACATTAATCTGTATGTTCCTTTACCTTTCTCTAATGAAGGCTTTTGTTAAACCACCGATGTATGTAATAAGTCATTTATGTCCAATGTATATTTTCAGCCTTCGGGCTGCAGAATTTTTTCAATAAACCGTTAATTATTATTATTATTTATTATTAGTATTGTGAAGAATTAGTGACTATTAAAGGGGGACTACAGTGCACAAGTGTGTTTCTGTGACCTAGTGGAAATCTACCTGCCTGTTGTTTGTCTGTACACTGATACCGATCGTCGGGAAATTACCGGAGACTGGCGGGACAGCCAGTGGTAATTCAAGGACACTTGTGAGATATCTACTGCTTCTGTACAGTATATACGACCCTAGCCGCTGGTAACCAGTAGTGCAAGCTGGGTATGCGGTGAAAAGCAGTGTCTTAACGGTATATATATATATATATATATATATATATATATATATATATATATATATATATATATATATATATATATATATATATATATATATATAAATAAGGGACCCACTAAATAACTATCCTACATCTAGATCCAAGGTTTTCAAAGCATTTTTAACCTTGGGCCACTGACAAATAAATTTATGTAACATATCAGTTTTGAACTGACCATCACTAAGGTTTATTGATTTTAATTCCTTAATCAAACTAGCTTCAACCAGAAGTCTTTCTGTGACACAAGATGATCTGAATACTTCTAAGCTTTTTTCCCAAGCGATGGGATGATTATTATTCCTAACATGAACGAACAGGGCACTGCTTTCAGATGCTGTTCTGATATTGTACTTATGTTGTCTGATTCTGAGCTGCGATGTTTTTCCTGTCTGTCCTACATAATTACCATTACATTTGCTACATGGAATACAATAATCACTTCCATTTACATTTAAACTTGGGCTATTTTTTATTAACATATTGGTAATGGTTGAGTCATACTTGAAAACAACATTAATATTTAGTAGTTTGAGGGACCGAACTAACTTGACAAATTCATTACGATAGGGCAGTCAAAATATTCTTAAGTGTAGGAACTTGTCTGGTTTGAGAGGAATGAAAGGATTTTTTAGCGCTTTTAAAACAACGATCAACAAACACAGAAGGGTACCCAAGTTTTTGTGCAATGGAACGAATGTGTTTCAATTCATCGTCAATAAATTCAGCGTCACAAATACGCAGACATCTTAGGAACATAGCAGAAAAAACTGACATTTTGGTAGACTCCAGGTGATTCGATAAAAAGTGAATGAAACTGTCTACCTGTGTGGGCTTTCTGTATACCTTAAATTTGTAGTTTTGGCCATTTCTCATGATAAGCATATCAAGGAATGGAAGGGATCCATTTATTTCTCTTTCAATTTTGAATGTGATACTTGGGACAATATCATTAAGCTTGTCTAAAAATTTCAATGGGTCACTGTTTCTAGGCCAAAGACAAAGAACATCATCTACATATCTATACCATGGAGGAATAAAGTCCACTATATTGGGTAGTAATCTAGACTAAAAAAACTCCATATAAATACAGGCTATAGGAGCAGAAAGACAATTACCCATGCTCATGCCAAATATTTGCTTGTAGAACTTCCCATTAGCTCTAAACACATTGTCAGTTACGCATAACTCTATCAATTTGAGGAAAGTATCATGTTCAATAGTTAAATCTAACAGTTGTAATTTATCTTTAAGAAATGAAAGTAAGTCTTTCACAGGTACTCTAGTGAACAGCGAATTTACATCAAAACTTATTAATTCGTAAGGTTCATTGTGTTTCTTGAGTCTATCAATTAAATCACTGTTATTGTGTATATGTGAATTAGATATTTGGCCTGTAAGAGGGAATAGCATCTTTACCAGCCACTTGGATAATTTGTAAGTAACAGAACCCACAGAACTCACGATAGGACGTAATGGATTGTTAAGCTTGTTTGTTTTGATCAATCCATACATATAAGATAAAGTGGGATTGATTTGAGAGAGCTGTTTGATGAGATCGGGGTTCTTTTTCAATAACATCTTCATTTTGGAATTAGATAACTTATTAATATTTTCCAGGGGATCTTTCGTATATATATATATATATATATATATATATATATATATATATATATATATATATATATATATATATATATATATATATATATATATATATATATATATATATATATATAATGGTAATTAATTTTCATGTGGCAGCTGTAACAAAATCATAAATTATTTAGCCTATCATCTTTTATAGTACAGTACTAAATAGCCTAATTCTGAAGGACACCGAATGATGCCCAGTATTTGCCAGCAGTGCGTAACAGAAACGTGACCGACCGCCCAAGCGGCTAACGAGCCAATCAGTGGCGAAGATGGATCTTAGAAGTACAATACAGTACTGTAGAGTACGGTAGGCCCAAAGACAATAAATTTTTCCAAATTTTCTTTTATCCTCTTCGCCACTAATCAATTAAGCTTGGGCGATCGGTCACGTCTGTGTTACACACTGTTGGCAAGTACTGGGTATGCACTGATTCATGACTGTATCTGTACCTGCCCCAGAGTTGGACAAGTCTGGTCTTGGAAGAGCTTACACTCGGTGCCGTCACAACACTCTGGCAGATTGTTCCAAGAGTTCACAATTCCCACTCCGAAATAGTTTGTCCGCACAGTTTTCTGGACTTGTCGCTTCTTAATCCTTGAGATTTGACCCCTTTTGAACCCTTTTTTGTTGTTTACAGACATCATAATTCTTACCTGGATCAGAAGTTTATAATAAAATTATTTTGAACTGTCATAAATTATTGTAATTATGATTGTTTAATGATAACCCAATATTGTATATTCTAGAAATATACTGAATTTCTCGATCATACATTTTTGTTTTGTTTTATAAACATTCAGCTTCTTAACCCAAGTTCTATGATGTGCATTTCCAGTGGAGGTTAACATCAACAGTACAAACACTGGCCACGAGCGGAAAACACTACCCTGTTATTAGGGTGTAGATACAGATCTCTCAAGTAAGACCAGGACACACTCCACCTCGTCAAACAAAACAAAAACAAAAAGAGCTCAGCCAGCTGGGAGGTGTGTGACACAACTCTGCAGGAACGTAACCATCTGCCAGACTGCACCTACACCATGGTTACTGTGGCAGGACTGGACGGGGTGCTAGGTTACCTTGGCATGCCACACCCCTGTGTCAAGCTCCACCTCCTCCTTACGCTTGGTATTTCAAACTTTTCTCATTTATGACAACTATCATAATGTGTATATTCAAAACTACAATCAAGTACATATAACTGTTGGGGGTGGTGGTATGGTCAAATGTACATGTTGGTGATGGTGTGGTCAGATGTACCCCTTGGTGGTGGTGTGGTCAAATATATACGTTGGTAGTGGTATGGTCAAATGTACCTCTTGGTGGTGGTGTGGTCAGATGTACTTCTTGGTAATGGTAGTGTGGACAGATGTACTTCTTGGTAGTGGTGGTGGTGTGGACAGAAGTACTTCTTGGTGGTGATGTGGACAGATGTAATTCTTGGTAGTGGTTGTGTGGACAGATGTACTTCTTGGTAATGGTAGTGTGGACAGATGTACTTCTTGGTAGTGGTGGTGGTGTGGACAGATGTACTTCTTGGTGGTGGTGTGGACAGATGTACTTCTTGGTAGTGGTTGTGTGGACAGATGTACTTCTTGGTAGTGGTTGTGTGGACAGATGTACTTCTTGGTGGTAGTGGTGTGGACAGACGTACTTCTTGGTAGTGGTGGTGGTGTGGACAGATGTGCTTCTTGGTGGTGATGTGGACAGATGTACTTCTTGGTGGTGGTGATGTGGACTGATGTACTTCTAGGTGGTGGTGGTGCAGACAGATGTACTTCTTGGTGATGGTGGTGTGGACTGATGTACTTCTAGGTGGTGGTGGTGTGGACAGATGTACTTCTTGATGGTGGTTATGTGGACATATGTACTTCTTGGTGGTGGTGGTGGTGTGGTCAGATGTACTTCTTGGTGGTTGTGATGGTGGTGTGGTCAGATGTACTTCTTGATGGTGGTTATGTGGACAGATGTACTTCTTAGTGGTGGTGGTGTGGTCAGATGTACTTCTTGGTGGTTGTGGTGGTGGTGTTGACAGATGTACTTCTTTGGTGGTGGTGGTGGTGGTGAATCCAGGTAAAAATGTCACAGAAAAAAGTCACCTACCCCAACCCAATATAACCTAACCTAACCTAACCTAACCTAACCTTACCTTACCTTACCTAACCTTACCTTACCTAACTTAACTTAACCTAACCTAACCTAACCTACATGCATCATATATAAATTGTGTTGTCAATATGTAAAAGTCATGTATTGTCAGTTAATAACTGTTTTAAAATATTTTTAGTTTTATTACCTTAAATGTGACTTTTTTTCCTGTAACTTTTTTCCTAGCCAAAATTGTGACTTTTTTTCTGTGACTTTTTTTCCTGTGACTTTATTACCGTTCACCGTGGTGGTGTGGTCAGATGTAATTCTTGGTGGTGGTGTGTTCTGATATACCTCTTAATGGTTGTGTGGTCAGTGTACCTCTTAGTGGTGGTGTGGTTAGTGTACCTCTTGGTGGTGGTGTGGTGGTGCCGCACTAGCGTAGCTAGGGGGGGGGGCGGCACTTTTGGGTCTGCTCATCACCCATATCTGCAGCTACTGGAGACGTTAATCCATCCCTTTGTATCGGCGGCAAGTTAATCCTTGTCGTGTCTGACCTAACACCTGACCCACATCATCACGGCCACGTCATGAGCTACACCCTTGCTATGCGCCCCCCGCCACACACACAACCTGTAACCTGTTGAGGATTCAGGAAACAACTTCAAACAATTGCTGTTAGTGTTGCTACCTGTGAGAGGAGTTTTTCGAGACTAAAACTGATCAAGAATTACTTAAGATCTACTATGAGCACCTTGCGGTTGAGAAATCTTGCCATACTGTCTATAGAGCGACAATTGACAGATGAAATAGTTTTTGACAATGTCATTGAAGAATTTGCCAGCAAAAAAACAAGAAAAGTTACTTTGTAGAAAGTTGTAGTTTTCATTTCAGAAATAAAGATGGTCCTAATTTTTTACACTTTTTACTTTTTTTCCCTATCCTATATGTCGTTTTTGCTTTTTGTTTAACTGTTACTTATAAAGTTTAAGTATGTTTGGTGTGTATTTAAAGCATACTATATTTGAGTATGTGAAAGTACATTAATATTATAATGGTACACCAACTATTTAATATATAAATATATATTTAATATATAAATATATATTTAATATATATATATATATATATATATATATATATATATATAAGGTAGTCACTGTGCAATATGTATTTTTTGTGGAGGCACGGGGGGGGGGGGGCGGCAAACTCAAGGGCCGCGGGCGGCACACACTCTAGCTACGCCACTGGGTGGTGGCAGTATACAGTCAGATTTACAGTCAAAGAAAAATTCGCTTAACACTTTCCGTTCCTTATGTTCTGAAACCCATGACGAATAATTTTGGTAAAGCTCTCCGTTTAGTCCCGACCCTCGAAGCTACTCTGTCACTTATTTTACCCATATTCTTCATCATGGGTTTCAGAACATAATGCTAGGTGGGGTGTAACACCACTTTTTTTCTTTAACCGTACTTCTTGGTGATGGTGGTGATGGTAGTGTGGTCAGATGTACCTAGATTTTTATACTTCAATTATATTTAATACAGTTATAGACCTTCGTTTTTAACTAACTTCAGGTGGGATTTGATCTTCAGATGAGTCATTGGTAAATGATGAAGATACTCTACTGAAATAAAGTCAATTACATATAATTAATACAACCATTGATATTACAAAATATATATTCTAGTACTGTATGTTTTAATTTCTTTACCTAATACAGGGT
This sequence comes from Homarus americanus, assembly GCF_018991925.1. Classification (NCBI taxonomy): domain Eukaryota; kingdom Metazoa; phylum Arthropoda; class Malacostraca; order Decapoda; family Nephropidae; genus Homarus; species Homarus americanus. Next base: position 6,425 of record NW_024730141.1, on the reverse strand, counting down.
TGTTCGTTCTGGGTTTGGGATCAGTTGAGATATCTACAATGCTCCCCATCCCTCTGTACAGCTGCTGGGGTGGCCTGACACCAAATGATTTTAATAGAATGTAAGTACTGTAGTACACCATGATGATAAGTATAATACATGATGTTGTAGGGGTATCGAGATATTAAAGTTGTCTAGCACTCAGGATGGAAGGAAACTCTAATGTGGTTTTCTTGTAAAATATATAAGTTATATGATAGACAGTCTGGTGCTGGAGATGCCGTGTGTGGGGAGCAGCTCACTAGAAGACGTTCGGGAGTATCGTGTTGAAGGAGGTAGATGTGCAGGAGCTTCGTTAGAGAAGGTGTTGCCTGTTGCTGGCCTCCTGGTTGAATGAAATGTTAACAGCGTGGAGCTTGCTGGAGGAGATGTTGCTTGTTCAGGAAGAATGGTCAGAATGAATCTCAATGGAGAGACAGAGCTTATATACACCCGGCAGCAGCCGCCAGTCCTCTATGAGTCATGTTGGGAAAACCCGAGAAGTAGCCGGTGACTAGTTTCGTTGCTAAGATACGGTAACATCTGGGGACAGCTCTCGCTTGGTTGCTAGGGGAGGCGGCACATTGGAATGCGGATACGCTTGGTGGTGGGCTGCTACGCAGTTGTAGTGGAGAATTCCACTACAATACTCCCCCTCCCCTCCAGGCGCGGCGGGAGGCTGGATGTTGTCCGGGTTGTGTCCCACACATAACACATACCGGGCAGGTGTATGTACGACTCGACCGCTACGTGTAACAACTCCGTCCAGTGACACAAAACCTGTGGGAGAATTAGGAGGAGAAAGAGGGTTTGGGATTAGAGGAGGTTGTACAAGCAATGGTTGTTGTGCTCCTGCTGCTGCAGGGGCTGCGTTAGGAGGAGGGTCCATGGCAGGAGCAGGTTCAGGTTCTATGACAGGAGGAGGGTCTATGACAGGAGCAGGTTCTATGATAGGAGGGAGGTTTATTACAGGTTCAGGTTCTATGACAGAAGCAGGTTGTACATGAGGGTGAAAAGAGGGTGCCCAGAAATGTCGTGGGTGTGGTGTTGCTGCCGGTGGTAACTGCGGGTGGACTGGTGCAGGCGTAGTTTGTTGATGGTGCTGCTGGGCTGGGGGCCCGACGGGTAAGGCGGCCGGTTTGACTCTGTCTATGCTGACGGTGTCATGTCTGCCATTCCGGATAATTGTCAGGAACTTTGCAGAACGGGTAACCACCTGGAAGGGTCCATCGTAGGGGCGTTGTAATGGGTTGCGGTGAGCATCATGCCTGACGAAAACATACTCGGCTGTGAGTAGTGCAGGAGGGATGTGTTGAGGGCGCCGAGTAGGCTGGCGTGGAGCAGTAGCTCTGAATGCAGAAACTGCTTGTCGTAGCTTTTGGAGTAAGTCGTGACGAACGGCTGGAGTGGTTTGGTTGGGATCAGGAGGGAGTGAGAAATCCCCGGGTAGCCGAAGGGGCTCGCCTAGTGTCAGATCTGCTGGGCTACAATCCATATCCTCCTTGTGTGACGCACGGATGCCGAGGAACACTAAGGGAAGCGCATCAGTCCAGCTGTAAGGGTCGTGCTGTGCCTTGAGTGCGTCCTTCAGCTGCCGGTGAAAACGTTCTACCATGCCGTTGGCTTGAGGGTGGTATGCTGTAGTGCGTTGTCTAGACGTGCCGAGGAACTGTAGGAGGTGCTGCCACAGTTGTGACTCAAACTGTACTCCTCGGTCAGTGATTACGGTTGCGGGGGGGGCCAAAACGGGAAACCCAACCAGACATGAAGGCGCGGACAGTAGTCTCTGCTGTAGCGTTGGGCATGGGAATTGCTTCTGTCCACCTGGTGAAACGGCCAGGCACTGGGCAGCCCATTTAGCATTGTGACTTGGATGCTGGCCAGACGACACGTTGCGTGAGGAGGGCGCGCTGGGAGTGCCCGCATACCCGGGTGGCTGAGACCATGGATGCGGTCGAAAACAGCGCGGCGGTGGACGTGAGGCACGAACGGTCTAGGCTGTCCACAGGATACGTCGCACCACAATTTTATCTTTGTGCCAGGAACAGGGAGTTCTTGGAGTATGAGGCCTCAGGGGGATGTCTTGTATGCTGCCAGGTCTTCGTCTTTCTCTTGAGCCGCGGCTAGCTGCCCATAATCAATGGGTGGAGATGAGGGAAGAATGGTGGATATACAACGAGAGAGGGCGTCGGCGATCTCGTTGTGGCTGCCTTTAATGTGTTGGACGTCGCTGGAGAACTCCGAGATGTAAGCCAAGTGGCGCAGGACACGAGGTGTATGTGACTGGGAAACTGAAGCGAAGGCGTGGACGAGGGGCTTGTGATCAGTGAAGATGGTGAACTGACGGGCCTCGAGGAAGTGCTGGAAATGTCTGACAGCCAAGTATATGGCCAGGAGTTCTCGATCAAAAGCGCTGTACTTGAGGTGTGGTGGTTGAAGCCGTTGTGAGAAGAAAGCAACGGGCATGAAAGTTTCGTTGATCTCCTACTGTAAGACGGCGCCCACTGCAGTAGAAGAAGCGTCTGTTGTGAGAGTGGTCCGGGCGTTAGGTGCCGGGTGGGCCAGGAGGGTGAGGCGTGTGATGTGCTGTTTGATAGTGGTGAATGCCGTAGTAGCCTCTTGAGTCCACATGAGAGACTTGTGAGACTTCTTTGGGCGTCCCTTGAGAAGGTCGTGTAGGGGGGCTAGGACGGTGGCAGCTTTGTCAATGAAGCGGTGATAGTAGTTGACTAAACCCAGGAACTCCCGGAGTTTCTTCGCCGTTTCAGGTTTGGGGAACTCCCTAATCGCGGTTATTTTCTGTGGTAGGGGTTGTATGCCACTGGGCGAGACTGTGACCGAGGAAATCGATGGCCGAGGTTCCAAAGACGCACTTAGCAGGATGAACTTTCATGTTGTTGTTCTGCAGGCGTTGGAGAAGGAGTTGTAGGTGGTGGTGGTGCTCGGCAGGCGTCGAAGATGCGACGAGGATGTCGTCAATGTAGGCGGTGACAAAATCGAGGTCGCGAAGCATATGGTCCATGAACCTCTGGAAAGTCTGTGCTGCATTGCGTAAGCCAAAACTCATGAAAGTGTACTCGAAGAGTCCGAACGGAGTGGTGATGGCTGTCTTCTGGGTATCTGCCGGCGCTACTGGGATCTGGTGGAAGGCACGCTCCAAGTCGATCTTCGAGAAGATAGTCTTGCCATGAAGTTTGTGGTGAAAGTCCTGGACATGTGGAATAGGGTACCTGTCAGGTTTGGTGACGAGATTCAGGGCTCTGTAGTCGCCACACACCCTCCACTCGCCGGGTGTTCGCTTAGGAACCATGTGAAGAGGCGATGCCCAGGGACTCCTTGAAGGGCGAATGATGCCGTCTTGCAGTAGTTTGTTGAATTCTGCTTTGGCTGTGTACAGGAGCTCAGGGCGCAGGCGGCGAGGGCGTGAAAAGACTGGTGGTCCTTTGGTTTCGATGTGGTGGAAAATTCCCGACGTAGGTGGTGGGGGTAGGGAGACTCGGGGTGAGAAAAGCTCCTTGAATTCGTCGAGCAGGGAGGAGAACTCGTTGGAAGGCGCAAGACAGGTGATAGCGTCCGTGTGTCTGGCACGAGAACCCTGGATCTTGCGTGTTGTAGGCTCATGAATGAGGCATAGATGACTTGGTTTGACGCCGAGCTTGTGGAAGGTGAGGAATTCGAAACCAAGGATGGGTTGAGACACGTCTGCTATCACGAATAACCAACGCAGAGCCTTGGGCAGACCGAGGTCTAAGGCGAGGGTGCGTACGCCGTAGGAGGCGATGGAGGTACCGTTGGCAGCGAACAGGTCATACGAGGGTTGCTTTGACTTGTCTTGTAGTGAGGGAGGGATGAGGCTGACAGATGAACCGGTGTCGATGAGGAACGTCTTGCCGGAGGTGCGGTCGGTGACGCGCAGTAATGAGACGCCTGGAGGGACGGAGGCCGAGGCGTCTACCAGCCTCCGGTGTTGCCGTTTCCCGAATAGGTGCAATAGGGCTCACAGTTTCGAGCATAGCGGCCGAAAGTCTGGTGATACCAGCAGAGGGTAAATTTGTTGTGCTGGGGGTTGGCTGCTGTGTGTCGGAACTTGTAGGGCGTAGTGTGTGAGTCAGGAACCGGCGCAGCAGCGGGTATGGAGGAGCAGAACTGCTCAATGGTGTACATCCTGCGGTTCAAAATTTGCAACAGGCCCTTGATGTCTTGTGAGGTATTGCTCGGCTGAGGGGTGTTTACCCGGCTTACAAGTTCGATGGTAGGTACTGGTGTGACCGTGGCGGCAAGGGGTGCAGCAGCGCATTCGTTAAAAATTCTATCTGCCGCGGTTGCATATAGTTCCGGTGTCGTAGAGTAATCTACTGCGGACAGGATGTTGCGTACTTCTGTGGGTAGCTTTTGTGCGTGAAGCTGGCGCAGGATAGAGTTGGGGAGTCTGTCTGTGTGACGGGAGTTCAGCCGGCACATCTCCTCCCATAGACGTCCCGGGGTTGAGTTCCCGAGGGAGGTAGAGGATAGATCTTGCAGGAGATTGGGGCTGGTCTGTTGATAACACGTCTTCAAGGCAGCCCGCAGGGTAGCGAATTTGTTGTGATCTGGAGGGTTGGAAATGGTTTGTGAGACCCGCGTGGCCACTTCCGTGGGTAGCTCGTGAACCGGCGAGGGCTGCTTCCACATGGTCGAGCCAGTCCTCGACGTTGTGGTTGAAAATCGGCAGAGAGATCCGTTCGTCCTCCATCCTGTGTGAGTGCTTATCTCCGGGAGTCACCATTGTAGGGGTATCGAGATATTAATGTTGTCTAGCACTCAGGATGGAAGGAAACTCTAATGTGGTTTTCTTATATAATATATATAAGTTATATGATAGACAGTCTGGTGCTGGAGATGCCGTGTGGTGGGGAGCAGCTCAGTAGAAGACGTTCGGGAGTATCGTGTTGAAGGAGGTAGATGTGCAGGAGCTTCGTTAGAGAAGGTGCTGCCTGTTGCTGGCCTCCTGGTTGAATGAAATGTTAACAGCGTGGAGCTTGCTGGAGATGTTGCTTGTTCAGGAAAATGGGCAGAATGAATCTCAATGGAGAGACAGAGCTTATATACACCCGGCAGCAGCCGCCAGTCCTCTATGAGTCATGTTGGGAAAACCCGAGAAGTAGCCGGTGACTAGTTTCGTTGCTAAGATACGGTAACATCTGGGGACAGCTCTCGCTTGGTTGCTTGGGGAGGCGGCACATTGGAATGCGGATACGCTTGGTGGTGGGCTGCTACGCAGTTGTAGGGGAGAATTCCACTACAACAGACTGTTCGACACAGAACTGACCCACATTGTGTTTACAGAAGAGGTTATAAGAAATAAACTGTCAAAGCTAAAGGTCCATAAGAGTCCCGGGCCTGACACGGTGCATCCTAGAGTGCGAAGAGAGTTGTGCAACGACCTTGCCGAGCCCCTGAAGATCCTGTTTTGTAAATGCCTGGCTGAACAAAAGGTCCCCAATGATTGGAAAATGGTTTATGTGAGTCCTATCTTCAAGAAGGGCGAGCGTCACTCCACGAACAACTATAGACCGGTGAGCCTGACCAGCATAGTATGTAAAGTACTTGAGAGCATTATAAGAGATGCCACTATGGAACATCTACTACGAAACACGGTTTTATGCCGGGGTGCTCCTGCTTAACACACTTACTCAAGGTATTGAATATTTGGACCCATATTCTGCAACAGGGTGGTATTATCGACAATATATACCTAGATTTTACCAAGGCTTTCGACAGCGTACCCACGAAACGCCGAAAATTAAACTGGAAGGGTACGGGATTCGGGGAAATGTCTTAGCGTGGATAGAAGACTTTCTGCATGACCGCAAGCACTGTGTGATGATTAATGGCACGAAATCACCATGTTTACCCGTCACAAGCGGAGTACCACAGGGCAGTGTATTGTTTGTTTGCTTCATAAAGGACATGCTTGAAGCTGTACAATCTTCCATAAAAATGTTTGCCGATGAGGCCAAGTTATTTCGGGAAATTAAGAACCAAGCAGACTGTGAAGAGCTGCAGAAGGATTTCTGTGAGCTCCAAGAATAGTCGAAGATATGACTGCTAAGGAGGGGTATCATATGTCCCAACGGGACGAAGAAGCTGCATTAATTGAGACAATGTGAAAAGGACCTCGGCGTGTATGTTTACAATGAGCTGAAGTTCTCGGGCCATTGAGAACAGAAGGTAAATCAGGCAACAAAATTATTAGGTCTTATACGAAGGTCGTTCAGATATCAAGACGTTCAGTTCTTCGTAGCGATCTTCAAGAGTGAAATGCTTCCCCATCTGGAGTACTGTCACCCCGTCCACGAGATATGCTAGGGACTGTCAGTTGATTGAAAATGTCCAAAGGAGGGCCACTAGACTGGTGCCTGCACTAG
>NW_024730140.1:0-15062 GCF_018991925.1 Homarus americanus | reverse complement strand
TTATACTCGATGAAGGGCCTTTGTTAAACTCGATGAGGGGCCTTGTTAGACCCCGACCAGGGACTTTGTTATACCCGATCATGGGCCCTCTGTTAAACTCGATCAGGGCCTTTGTTATACCTGATCAGCGGCCTTTGTTAAACTCGATCAGGGGCTTTGTTATACTCGATCAGGGGAATTTGTTATTCTCGATAAGGGGGACTTTGTTATACTAGATCAGGGGCCTTTGTTATAATCGTTCAGGGACTTTGTTATACTAGATCAGAGGGCGCTTTTGCTCGACCAGGGGAGTTTGTTATACTCGATTAGGGGCTTTTGTTAAGCTCGATCAGGGGCTTTTGTTATACTCGATCAGGGGAATTTGTTATACTCGATCAGGGGTCTTTGTTATACTCGATCAGGTGACTTTGTTAAACTCGATCAGGGAACTTTGTTATACTCGATCAGGGGCCTTCGTTATAATCGTTCAAGGGACTTTGTTATATTCGAATAGGGGCCTTTGTTAAACTCGATGAGGGGGCTTTGTTATACTCGATCAGGGGGCTTTGTTATACTTGATCAGGGGCCTTTATTATAATCGACCAGGGGAGTTTGTTATACTCGACCAGGGAACTTTGTTATACTCGATGAGGGGCCTTTGGTAAACTCGATGAGGAGCCTTTGTTATACTCGACCAGGGGACTTTGTTATACTCTATAAGGGGCCTTTGTTAAACTCGATGAGGTACCTTTGTTATACTCGACCAGGGGACTTTGTTATACTCGATCAGGGGCCTTTGTTATAATCGTTCTGGGAACTTTGTTATACTCGATCAGGGGACTTTGTTATACTCGATCAGGGGACTTTGTTATACTCGACCAGGGGAATTTGTTATACTCGACCAGGGAATTTGTTATTCTCGATCAGGGGGCTTTGTTATACTCGATCAGGGAACTTTGTTATACTCGATCAGCGGCCTTTGTTATACTCGATCAGGGGTTTTTGTTATACTCGACCAGACGACATTGTTATACTCGTTCAGGGACCTTTGTTATACTTGATCAGGGGGCTTTGTTATACTCGATCAGGGGACTTTGTTATTCTCGATAAGGGGGACTTTGTTATATTCGATCAGGGGCCTTTGTTATACTCGACCAGGGGACTTGGTTATACTCGATCAGGGGCCTTTGTTTAACTCGATCAGGGGCCTTTGTTATACTCGATCAGGTGACTTTGTTATACTCGATCAGTGGACTTTGTTATACTCGATCAGGGGGCATTGTTTTACTCGATCAGGAAACTTTGTTATACTCGATCAGGGGTCTTTGTTATACTCGATGAAGGGCCTTTGTTATACACCGATGAGGGGACTTTGTTCTACTCGATCAGGGGACTTTGTTATACTCGATCAGGGGACATTGTTATATTCGATGAGGGGACTTTGTTATTCTCGATGATGGGACTGTGTTATACTCGCTCAGGGGACTTTGTTATACCGGATCAGGGGACTTTTTTATACTCGAATAGGGGCCTTTGTTAAACTCGATCAAAGGCCTTTGATATTCTCGATGAGGGGCCTTTGTTAAACTCGATTAGGGGACTTTGTTCTACTCGTTCAGGGGACTTTGTTATACTTGATCAAGGGATTTTGTTATACTCGATGAGGGGGCTTTGTTATACTCGATTAGGGGGGGTTGTTATACTTGATCAGGGGCCTTTGTTATAATCGACCAGGGGAGTTTGTTATACTCGACCAGGGGACTTTGTTATACTCGATGAGGGGCCTTTGTTAAACTCGACCAGGGGACTTCGTTAAACTCGATCATGGGCCTCTGTTAAACTCGATCAGGGGCCTTTGTTATACTCGATCAGGGGGCTTTGTTATACTCGATCAGGGGGCTTTGTTATACTCGATCAGGGAACTTTGTTGCATATGCGTCACGGAGACTTTTGTTATACTCCTGATCAGGGGCCTTTGTTGCCTCATCCGTTCAAAGGATTTTGTTATACTCGATCAGGGGGCTTTTTTATACTCGACCAGGGGAGTTTGTTATACTCGATTAGGGGCCTTTGTTAAACTCGGTCAGGGGCTTTTGTTATACTCGATCAGGAGAATTTGTTATACTCGATCAGAGGTCTTTGTTATACTCGATCAGGTGGCTTTGTTAAACTCGAACAGGGAACTTTTTATACTCGATCATGGGCCTTTGTTAAAATCGTTCAGGGGACTTTGTTATACTCGATCAGGGGACTTTTTTACTCAATCAGGGGACTTTGTTATACTCGATCAGAGGACTTTGTTATACTCGACCAGAGGACTTTGTTATACTCGACCAGGGGAGTTTGTTATTCTCGGTCAGGGGACTTTGTTATACTCGATGAGGGGCCATTGTTAAACTCGATGAGGGGCCTTTGTTATACTAGACCAGGGGACTTTGTTATACTCGATCAGAGGCCTTTGTTAAACTCGATCAGGGGCCTTTGTTATACTCGTTCAGGGGACTTTGTTATACTTAGTCAGGGACTTTGTTATATACTCGATCAGGGGACTTTTGTTGCCTCTCGACCAGGGGAGTTTGTTATACTCACGACCAGGGGACTTTGTTATATACTCGATCAGGGCTTTGTTAGAAACTCGATCAGGGGCTTTTGTTATATACTCGATCAGGGGACTTTGTTGACTATCTCGATCAGGGGACTTTGTTATACTCGATCAGGGGCTTTGTTATACTTGATCGAAGGGAACTTTGTTATACTCTCGATGAGGGCTTTGTTATAATCGTTCATGGGACTTTGTTATACTCGATCAGGGGGCTTTTTTATACTCGACCAGGGAAGTTTGATATACTCGATTAGGGGCCTTTGTTAAACTCGATCAGGGGCTTTTGTTACACTCGATCAGGGGAATTTTTTATACTCGATCAGGGGTCTTTGTTATACTCGATCAGATGGTTTGTTAAACTCGATCAGGGAACTTTGTTATACTCGATCAGGGGCCTTTGTTATACTCGATCAGGGGACTTTTTATACTCAATCAGGGGACTTTGTTATACTCGATCAGGGGATTTGTTATACTCGATCAGAGGACTTTGTTATACTCGACCAGGGGAGTTTGTTATTCTTGGCCAGGGGACTTTGATATACTCGATGAGGGGCCTTTGTTAAACTCGATGAGGGGCCTTTGTTATACTAGACCAGGGGACTTTGTTATACTCGATCAGGGGCCTTTGTTAAACTCGTTCAGGGCCTTTGTTATACCTGTTCAGGGACTTGTTATACTTGGATCAGGGACTTGTTATACTCGACCAGGGGGTTTTGTTATACTCGATCAGGGGCTTTGTTATACTCGTTCAGGGACTTTGTTATACCTCGATCAGAGGACTTTGTTATACTTGACCAGGGGACTTTTGTTATACTCGATGAGGGGCCTTTGTTAAACTCGATCAGGTACCTTTGTTATAATTAGACCAGGGACTTTGTTATACTCGATCAGGGACTTTGTTATACTCGATCAGGGGACTTTGTTATACTCTCGATCAGGGGCCTTTTGTTATACCTCGTACAGGCGCCTTTGTTATACTCCGATCAGGGCCTTGTTATACCTCGATCAGGGACTTTGTTATACCTGATCAGGGCTTTGTTATAATCGATCAGGGGACTTTTGTTATACTCAATCAGGACTTTTGTTAATTCGTCAAGAACTTTGTTATACCTGATCAGGGTTCGTTATACTCGATCAGGGGACTTTGTTATACCTCAATCAGGAGCCTTGTTATACCTTTCGATCAAAGGCCTTTTGTTATACTCGATCAAGGGACTTTGTTATACCTCGATCAGGGAGACTTTGTTATATCGACCAGGGGACTTTATACTAGGATCAAGGACTTTGTTATCACCGATCAGGGACTTTGTTATACCCGATCAGGGACTTTGTTTTCTACCGTGGAACTCTGTTATACTCGATGAGGGGCCTTTGTTAAACTCATTAGGGGCCTTTTTTATACTCAATCAGGACTTTGTTATACTCGAATAAGGACTTTTATAACCGATCAGGCGCTTTGTTATACTCCGATCAGGACTTTGTTATACTCGATCAGGAACTTTGTTATACTGGACCAGGACTTTGTTATACCGATCAGGCCTTTGTTATACCTCGATGAGGCCTTTTGTTATACTAGACAGAGGACTTTTGTTATACCTCGACCAGTGGACTTTGTTATACCGATCAGGGCCTATGTTATACCGATGAAGGGGTTTGATATACCGCATCATCAGGGATTTTCTTATTCTCGATGAGAGGGACTTTGTTATACTCGATCAGTGGGCTTTTGTTATACTCGATCAGGGAACTTTGCTATATCCTGATCAGGGCCTTTGTTATACTCGTTCATATGCCTTTTGTTATATTCGATCAGGGGCCTTTGTTATTCTCGACCAGGGACTTTGTTATACCTCGATGAGGGCCTTTGTTAAACCTTCCGATCAGGCCTTTTGTTATACTGATCAGGGGACTTTGTTATACCTGATCAGGGGACTTTGTTATACTCGATCAGGGGCTTTGTTATACTCGATCAGGAACTTGCTATACTCCGGACAATGCGCCTTTTTATACTCGATCAGGTGACTTTTGTTATACTCGACCGTGACGACATTGTTATACCTCGTTCAGGGGCCTTTGTTATACTTGATCAGGGGCTTTGTTATACTCGATCAGGGGACTTGTTACTCTCGATAAGGGACTTTGTTATACTCGATCTGGGGCCTTTTGTTATACCTGTTCAGGCGACTTTGTTATATTCGATCAGGGCCTTTGTTATACTCGACCAGGGGACTTTTGTTATACCTCGATCAGGCCTCTTTGTTAAACTCGATCAGGGCCTTTTGTTACACTCCCTGATCAGGTGACTTTTGTTATACTCGATCAGGGGCATTGTTTTACTCGATCAGGCAAAACTTTTGTTATACTCGATTAGGGGACTTTGTTATACTTGGATGAGGGGCTTTGTTATAATTTATCAGGGACTTTCTTATTATCGGTCAGGGACTTTGTTATACTGATCAGGCTTTGTTGGCACTCGGTCAGTGAACTTGCTATACTCGGACAATGGCCTTGTTTCTACTCATCAGGAAAACCGTTATACTCATCAGGCCTTTGTTATAATCGTCTTCAAGGGACTTTGTTATACTCGATCAGGGACTGTTATACCTGATCAGGACTTTGTTATACTCGACCAGGAACTTTGTTATACTCCATCAGGGCCTTTGTTTTACCTGATCCGAAACTTTGTTATACTCCGATCAGGGCCTTTGTTATAATCGTTCAGGGGACTTTGTTATACTCATCAGGGACTTGTTATAATTCCGATCAGGGGAATTTGTTATACTCGATCAGGGCTTCGTTATAATCAGTCCAGGGGACTGTGTTATACCATGAGGGACTTTGTTGGTACCCACCAGGGACTTAGTTATACCGATGAAGGGCTCTTTGTTATACTCGATGAGGGACATCGTTCTACCTGATCAGGGGACTTTGTTATACTCGATCAGGGGACATTGTTATATTCGATGACTTTGTTATACTCATCAAGGGACTTTGTTATTCTCGACCAGGGAATTTGTTATACCCCACCAGGACTTTGTTATACTCATCAGGGCCTTTGTTAAACCTCGATCAGGGCTTGTTATAATGTATCAGGGGACTTTGTTATTCTCGATAAGGGGACTTTGTTCTTTTCGATCAGGGCCTTTGTTTTACTCGATCAGGAGCTCGTTATAATCGTTCAGGGAACTCTTGCTATACCTGATCAGGGATTTTTTATACTCGATCAGGACTTTTGTTATACTCGACCAGGACTTTTGTTACCCGATCAGCCTTGTTAAACTCGATCAGGGGCTTGCTATACCTGATCAGGGACTTTATATTTCTATAAGGGACTTGTTTTTTCTTTCATCAGGGCCTTTTGTTTTACCGTATCAGGGAGCTCTTGTTATAATCGTTCAGGGAACTCTGTTATACTCTCATCAGGGGACTTTTTATACCTCGCATCAGGACTTTGTTATACCTCGACCAGGGGAATTTGTTATACCTCGACCAGGGGACTTTGTTATACTCACCTTTGTTAAACTCGATCAGGGGCTTTGTTATATCAATCAGGGACTTTGTTATTCTCGATAATGGGACTTTGTTATACCTCGATCAGCTTTATTATAATTCGATCAGGGAATCCTTTGTTATACTCGATCAACGGCCTTGTTATACCTCGATCAGTGGATCTGTTATACCGATCGTATGACTTTTGTTATACTCTCGATCAAGTGGACTTTGTTATACTCGGCGAGGGGGTATTGTTTAACCTGATCAGGTCCTTGTTATACTCGATCAGGGGACTTTGTTATACTCGATCAGGGGGCATTGTTTTACTCGATCAGGAATCTTTGTTATACTCGATCAGGGGACTTTGTTACACTCGATGAAGGGCCTTTGTTATACTTGATGAGGGGACTTTGTTCTACTCGATCAGGGGACTTTGATATACTTGATCAGGGGACATTGTTATATTCGATGAGGGGACTTTGTTATACTCGATGATGGGACTGTGTTATACTCGTTCAGGGGACTTTGTTATACAGGATCAGGGGACTTTGTTATACTCGAATAGGGGCCTTTGTTAAACTCGATGAAAGGCCTTTGATGAAAGGCCTTTGATATTCTCGATGAGGGGCCTTTGTTAAATGCGATTAGGGGACTTTGTTCTATTCGTTCAGGAGACTTTGTTATACTTGATCAGGGGATTTTGTTGTTCTCGATGAGGGGGCATTGTTATACTCGATCAGGGGGCTTTGTTATACTTGATCAGGGGCCTTTGTTATAATCGACCAGGGGAGTTTGTTATACTCGACCAGGGGACTTTGTTATACTCGATGAGGGGCCTTTGTTAAACACGATGAGGGGCCTTTGTTATACTCGACCAGGGGACTTTGTTATACTCGATCATGGGCCTCTGTTAAACTCGATTAGGGGCCTTTGTTATACTCGATCAGGGAACTTTGTTATTCTCGATCAGGGGACTTTGTTATACTCGATCAGGGGACTTTTTATACTCAATCAGAGGACTTTGTTATACTCGATCAGGGGACTTTGTTTTACTCGATCAGAGACTTTGTATACTCGACAGGGGTTTGTTATTCTCGAGACTTTGTTATACTCGATGAGGGGCCTTTGTTAAACTCGATGGGGCCTTTGTTATACTAGATCAGGGGACTTTGTTATACTCGATCAGGGGCCTTTGTTAAACTCGATCAGGGGCCTTTGTTATATTCGTTCAGGGGACTTTGTTATACTTGATCAGGGGACTTTGTTATACTCGAGTAGGGGGTTTTGTTATACTCGATCAGGGGCTTTGTTATACTCGTTCAGGGGACTTTGTTATACTCGATCAGAGGACTTTGTTATACTCGACCAGGGGACTTTGTTATACTCTATGAGGGGCCTTTGTTAAACTCGATGAGGTACCTTTGTTATACTAGACCAGGGGGCTTTGTTATACTCGATCAGGGGACTTTGTTATTCTCGATAAGGGGGACTTTGTTATACTCGATCTCGGGCCTTTGTAATGCTCGTTCAGGCGCCTTTGTTATATTCGATCAGGGGCCTTTGTTATACTCGACCAGGGGACTTTGTTATACTCGATCAGGGGCCTTTGTTAAACTCGATCAGGGGCCTTTGTTATACTCGATCAGGCGACTTTGTTATACTCGATCAGGGGACTTTGTTATACACGTTCAGGGGGCATTGTTTTACTCGATCAGGAAACTTTGTTATACTCGATTATGTGACTTTGTTATACTTGATGAGGGGGCTTTGTTATACTCGATCAGGGGACATTCTTATTATCGGTGAGGGGGACTTTGTTATACTCGATCAGGGGGCTTTGTTATACTCGATCAGTGAACTTTGTTATACTCGATCATGGGCCTTTGTTTTACTCGATCAGGAAACTTTGTTATTCTCGATCAGGGGCCATTGTTAAAATCGTTCAGGGGACTTTGTTATACTCGATCAGGGGACTTAGTTATACTCGATCAGGGGACTTTGTTATACTCGATCAGGGGGCTTTGTTTTACTCGATCAGGAAACATTGTTATACTCGATCAGGGGCCTTTGTTATACCCGATCAGGGGACTTTGTTATACTCGATCAGGGGTCTTTGTTATACTCTATGAGGGGGCTTTGTTATACTCAATCAGGGGGCTTTGTTATACTTGATCAGGGGCCTTTGTTATAATCGTTCAGGGGACTTTGTTATACTCGATCAAGGGACGTTGTTATTCTCGTCCAGGGGAATTTGTTATACTCGACCAGGGGACTTTATTATACTCGATCAGGGGCCTTTGTTAAACTCGATCAGGGGCTTTGTTATACTCGATCAGGGCTTTATATTCTCGATAGGGGACTTTGTTATACTCGATCAGGGGCCTTTGTTTTACCGATCTGGAACTTTGTTATAATCGTTCAGGAACTTTGTTATACTCGATCAGGGGACTTTGTTATACTCGATGGGACTTTGTTATACTCGACCAGGGGAATTTGTTATACTCGACCAGGGGACTTTGTTATACTCGATCAGGGGCTTTGTTAAACTCGATTAGGGGCTTTGTTATACTCATCAGGGGACTTTGTTATTCTCGATAAGGGGGACTTTGTTATACTTGATCAGGGGGCTTTGTTATACTCGATCAGGGAACTTTGTTATACTCGATCAGCGGCCTTTGTTATACTCGATCAGTGGACTTTGTTATACTCGATCAGGCGACTTTGTTATACTCGATCAAGGGACTTTGTTATACTCGATCAGGGGGCCTTTGTTATACTCGATCAGGCGACTTTGTTATACTCGATCAGGGGACTTTGTTATACTCGATCAGGGGGCATTGTTTTACTCGATCAGGAAACTTTGTTATACTCGATCAGGGGACTTTGTTACACTCGATGAAGGGCCTTTGTTATACTTGATGAGATGGGACTTTGTTATACTAGGGGACTTTGTTCGATCAGGGGACTTTGTTATACTCGATCAGGGGACATTGTTATATTCGATGAGGGGACTTTGTTATACTCGATGATGGGACTGTGTTATACTCGTTCAGGGGACTTTGTTATACAGGATCAGGGGACTTTGTTATACTCGAATAGGGGCCTTTGTTAAACTCGATGAAAGGCCTTTGATGTTCTCGATGAGGGGCCATTGTTAAATGCGATTAGGGGACTTTGTTCTATTCGTTCAGGAGACTTTGTTATACTTGATCAGGGGATTTTGTTATACTCGATGAGGGGGCTTTGTTATACTCGATCAGAGCGCTTTGTTATACTTGATCAGGGGCCTTTGTTATAATCGACCAGGGGAGTTTGTTATACTCGATCAGGGGACTTTGTTATACTCGATCAGGGGGCTTTGTTATACTCGATTAGGGGACTTTGTTATACTCGATCAGGGGCCTTTGTTATAATCGTTCAGGGGACTTTGTTATACTCGATCAGGGGGCTTTTTTATACTCGACCAGGGGAGTTTGTTAAACTCGATCAGGGAACTTTGTTATACTCGACCAGGGGCCTTTGTTATAATCGTTCAGGGGACTTTGTTATACTCGATCAGGGGACTTTTTATACTCAATCAGGGGACTTTGTTATACTCGATCAGGGGACTTTGTTATACTCGATCAGGGGGCTTTGTTATACTCGATTAGGGAACTTTGTTATACTCGACCAGGGGAGTTTGTTATTCTCGGCCAGGGGACTTTGTTATACTCGATGAGGGGCCTTTGTTAAACTCGATGAGGGGCCTTTGTTATACTCGATTAGGGGCCTTTGTTATAATCGTTCAGGGGACTTTGTTATACTCGATCAGGGGACTTTGTTATACTCGATCAGGGGACTTTGTTATACTCGAACAGGGGAGTTTGTTATACTCGATTTGGGGCCTTTGTTAAACTCGATCAGGGGCTTTTGTTATACTCGATCAGGGGACTTTGCTATACTCGATTAGGGTACTTTGTTATTCTCGATCATTGGACTTTTTTATACTCGATCAGGGGCCTTTGTTATACTCGATCAGAGGCCTTCGTTATACTCGATCAGGGGACTTTGTTATACTCGATCAGGAGACTTTGTTATACTCGATCAGGGGACTTTGTTATACTCGATCAAGGACTCTGTTATCCTCGATCAGGGGACTTTGTTATACTCGATGAGGTGGCTTTGTTATACTTGATCAGGGGACTTTGTTATACTCGATGAGGGGACTTTGTTATACTCGATTAGTGGCCATTTTTATACTCGATCATGGGACTGTGTTATACTCGAATAGGGGACTTTGTTATAATCGTTCAAGCGACTTTGTTATACTCGATCAGGGGACTTTGTTATACTCGAACAGGGGACTTTGTTATACTCGACCAGGGGAGTTTGTTATACTCGATCAGGGGACTTTGTTATACTCGATGAGGGGACTTTGTTATACACGATCAGGGGATTTTGTTATATTCGATGAGGGGACTTTCTTATTCTCGATTATGGGACTTTGTTATACTCGATGAGGGGCCTTTGTTATACTCGATTAGGGGACTTTGTTATACTCGACCAGGGGACTTTGTTATACTCGATCAGGGGCCTTTGTTATACTCGATCAGGGGCCTTTGTTATACTCGAATAGGGGACTTTGTTATAATCGCTCAGGCGACTTTGTTATACTCGATCAGGGGACTTTGTTATACTCGATCAAGGGACTTTGTTATACTCGATCAGGGGACTTTGTTATACTCGAATGGGGGACTTTGTTAGCTCAGGCGACTTTGTTATACTCGATCAAGGGACTTTGTTATACTCGACCAGGAGAGTTCGTTATACTCGTTCAGGGGACTTTGTTATATTCGATCAGAGGACTTTGTTATACTCGATCAGGGGACTTTGTTATACTCGATCAGGGGACTTTGTTATATTCGATGAGGGGACTTTGTTATTCTCGATCATGGGACTTTGTTATACTCGAATAGGGGACTTTGTTATAATCGTTCAGGCGACTTTGTTATTCTCGATCAGGGGAGTTTGTTATACTCGACCATAGGAGTTTGTTATACTCGATCAGGGGACTTTGTTATACTCGATCAGGGGACTTTGTTATACTCGATCAGGGGACTTTGTTATACCTGATCAGGGACTTTGTTATACGGATCAGGGCCTTTGTTTATACTCGATCAAGGGACTTGTTATACTCGATGAGGGGCCTTTGTTATACTCTTTCCGATGAGGGGACTTTGTTATACTTGATCAGGGGGCTTTGTTATACTCGATCAGGGGACTTTGTTATTCTCGATCAGGGGGACTTTGTTATATTCGATCCAGAGGCTTTGTTATACTCGATCAGGGAACTTTGTTATACTCGATCAGGGCCCTTTGTTATACTCGTTCAGGCGCCTCTGTTATATTCGATCAGGGCCTTTTGTTATACTCGACCAGGGGACTTTGTTGTACTCGATCAGGGGCTTTTGTTAAACTCGATCAGGGGCCTTTGTTATACTCAATCAGGGGACTTTGTTATACTCGATCAGACTTTGTTATACTTTTCGATCAGGGCTTTTGTTTTTACTCGATCAGAAACTTTATATATACTCCGATCAGGGCCTTTTTTATAATCGTTCAGGGACTTTGTTATACTCGATCAGGGACTTTGTTATACTCGATCAGGGAGACTTTGTTATACTCGATCAGGGACTTTTGTTATATTCGATGAGGGGACTTTGTTATTCTCGATCATGGGACTTTGTTATACTCGATGAGGGGCCTTTGTTATACTCGATGAGGGGACTTTGTTCTACTCGACCAGGGGAGTTTCTTATACTCGATCAGGGGACTTTGTTATACTCGTTCACGGGACTTTGTTATACTTGATCAGGGGACTTTGTTATACTCGAAGAGGGGGCTTTGTTATACTCGATCAGGGGGCTTTATTATACTTGATCAGCGGCCTTTGTTATACTCGTTCAAAGGACTTTGTTATACTCGATCAGGGGACTTTGTTATAATCGTTCAGGGGACTTTGTTATACTCGACCAGGGGACTTTGTTATACTCGATGAGGGGCCTTTGTTAAACTCCATCAGGGGCCTTTGTTATACTCGATCAGGGGACTTTGTTATACTCCGGGGCTCGGTTTACTCGATCAGGCTTTGTTTTACTCGATCAGAAACTTTGTTATACTCGATCAGGGCCTTTATTATAATCGTTCAGGGGACTTCATATACTCGATCAGGACTTGTTATACCGATCAGGAGACTTTGTTATACCGATCAGGGGACTTTGTTATATTCGATGAGGGGACTTTGTTATTCTCGATCATGGGACTTTGTTATACTCGATGAGGGCCTTTGTTATACTCGATGAGGGGACTTTGTTCTACTCGACCAGGGGAGTTTCTTATACTCGATCAGGGCACTTTGTTATACTCGTTCACGGGACTTTGTTATACTTGATCAGGGGACTTTGTTATACTCGAAGAGGGGGCTTTGTTATACTCGATCAGGGGGCTTTGTTATACTTGATCAGCGGCCTTTGTTATACTCGTTCAAAGGACTTTGTTATACTCGATCAGGGGACTTTGTTATAATCGTTCAGGGGACTTTGTTATACTCAATCAGGGGACTTTTTATACTCAATCAGGGGACTTTGTTATACTCGATCAGGGGTCTTTGTTATACTCGATCAGGGGACTTTGTTATACTCAATGAGGGGCCTTTGTTATACTCGATCAAAGTCCTTTGTTATTCTCGATCAGGGGACTTTGTTATACTCGATCGGGAGACTTTGTTATACTGGATCAGGGGACTTTTTTATACTAGATCAAGGACTATGTTATCCTCGATCAGGGGACTTTGTTATACTCGATGAGGGGGCTTTGTTATGCTCGATCAGGAAACTCTGTTATATTCGATGAGGGGACTTTGTTATACTCGATTAGGGGCCATTTTTATACTCAATCAGGGGACTTTGTTATTCTCGAATACGGGACTTTGTTATAATCGTTCAGGCGACTTTGTTATACTCGATCAGGGACTTTGTTATACTCGATTAGGGAACTTTGTTATACTCGACCAGGGGAGTTTGTTATACTCGATCAGGGGCCTTTGTTATACTCGATGAGGGGGCCTTTGTTATACTAGATCAGGGGACTTTGTTATACTCGACCAGTGGTCTTTGTTATACTCGATCAGGGGCCTATGTTATACTTGATGAAGGGGCTTTGATATACTCGATCAGGGGATTTTCTTTACTCGATGAGAGGGACTTTGTTATACTCGATCAGTGGGCTTTGTTATAATCGATCAGGGAACTTTGTTATACTCGATCAGGGGCCTTTGTTATACTCGTTCAGGCGCCTTTGTTATATTCGATCAGGGGCCTTTGTTATTCTCGACCAGGGGACTTTGTTATACTCGATGAGGGCCTTTGTTAAACTCGATCAGGGCCTTGTTATACTCGATCAGGACTTTGTTATACTCGATCAGGGGACTTTGTTATACTCGATCAGGGGCTTTGTTATACTCGATCGGGAACTTTGCTATACTCGATCAGCCTTTTTTATACTCGCGATCAGGTGACTTTGTTATACTCCGACCAGACGACATTGTTATACTCTGTTCAGGGCCTTTGTTATACTTGATCAGGGGTTTGTTATACTCATCAGGGACTTATTATTCTCGATAAGGGGGACTTTGTTATACTCGATCTGGGGCCTTTGTTATACTCGTTCAGGCGACTTTGTTATATTCGATCAGGGGCCTTTGTTATACTCGACCAGGGGACTTTGTTATACTCGATCAGGGGCCTTTGTTAAACTCGATCAGGGGCCTTTGTTACACTCGATCAGGTGACTTTGTTATACTCGATCAGGGGGCATTGTTTTACTCGATCAGGAAACTTTGTTATACTCGATTAGGGGACTTTGTTATACTTGATGAGGGGGCTTTGTTATACTCGATCAGGGGACTTTCTTATTATCGGTCAGGGGGACTTTGTTATACTCGATCAGGGGGCTTTGTTATACTCGGTCAGTGAACTTTGTTATACTCGATCACGGGCCTTTGTTTTACTCGATCAGGAAACTTTGTTATACTCGATCAGGGGCCTTTGTTATAATCGTTCAAGGGACTTTGTTATACTCGATCAGGGGACTTTGTTATACTCGATCAGGGGACTTTGTTATACTCGATCAGGGAACTTTGTTATACTCGATCAGGGGCCTTTGTTTTACTCGATCCGGAAACTTTGTTATACTCGATCAGGGGCCTTTGTTATAATCGTTCAGGGGACTTTGTTATACTCGATCAGGGGACTTTGTTATACTCGATCAGGGGAATTTGTTATACTCGATCAGGGGCCTTTGTTATAAACGTCCAGGGGACTGTGTTATACTCGATGAGGGGACTTTGTTATACTCGACCAGGGGACTTAGTTATACTCGATGAAGGGCCTTTGTTATACTCGATGAGGGGACATCGTTCTACTCGATCAGGGGACTTTGTTATACTCGATCAGGGGACATTGTTATATTCGATGAGGGGACTTTGTTATACTCGATCAAGGGACTTTGTTATTCTCGACCAGGGGAATTTGTTATACTCGACCAGGGGACTTTGTTATACTCGATCAGGGGCCTTTGTTAAACTCGATCAGGGGCTTTGTTATACTTCGTCAGGGGACTTTGTTATTCTCGATAAGGGGGACTTTGTTCTTTTCGATCAGGGGCCTTTGTTTTACTCGATCAGGAGCCTTTGTTATAATCGTTCAGGGAACTCTGTTATACTCGATCAGGGGACTTTTTTATACTCGATCAGGGGACTTTGTTATACTCGACCAGGACTTTGTTATACTCGATCAGGGCCTTGTTAAACTTCCTCGATCAGGGCTTTTGTTATATTCGATCAGGGGACTTTGTTATTCTCGATAAGGGGACTTCTGGTTCTTTCGATCAGGGCCTTTTGTTTTACCCGGATCAGGAGCCTTTGTTAGTAATCGTTCAGGGAACCTCGTTA
>NW_024730139.1:0-5425 GCF_018991925.1 Homarus americanus | reverse complement strand
ATTATCATAGAAAACGGGAAATTTGTATCATAAAAAATGGGAAATATCTGCTTTCCGGGAAAGTTGGTTATCTACTTTCCCGAAAAGTAGATAGATTTTCTACTTTTCGGGAAAGTAGATTATCGATTTTTCGGGGGAATAGATTTTCGAATTTTGGGGGAAATATTACCTAATTTTGCGAAGTAGATTATCATAGAAAACGGGAAATTTGTATCACAAATAATGGGAAATATCTACTTTCCGGGAAAGTTGGTTAGATAACAAAATTTTCCGAAAATAGATTATCATAGAAAACGGGAAATTTGTATCATAAAAAATGGGAAATATCTACTTTCCGGGAAAGTTGGTTAGATAACCAAATTTGCCGAAAAATATATTATCATAGAAAACGGGAAATTTGTATCATAAAAAATGGGAAATATCTACTTTTCCGCGAAAGAAGTTGGTTAGATAAACAACACCGAAAAATAGATTATCATAGAAAACAGAAATTTATCATAAAAATGGGAAATATCTACTTTCCGGGAAAGTTGATTTATCTACTTTCCCGAAAAAGTAGATAGATTTTCTACTTTTTCGGGAAAGTAGATTATCGATTTTTTTTCAGAGAATAGATTTTTCGAATTTTGAGGAAATATTACCTAATTTTGCCGAAAATAGATTATCATAGAAAACAGGAAATTTGTATCATAAAAAATGGGAAATATCTACTTTCCGCGAAAGTTGGTTAGATAAATAACTTTCCCGAAAATAGATTATCATAGAAAACGGGAAATTTGTATCATAAAAAATGGGAAATATCTACTTTCCGGGAAAGTTGGTTAGATAACCAAATTTGCCGAAAATAGATTATCATAGAAAACGGGAAATTTGTATCATAAAAAATGGGAAATATCTACTTTCTGCGAAAGTTGGTTATATAAACAACTTTCCCGAAAATAGATTATCATAGAAAACGGGAAATTTGTATCATAAAAAATGGAAATATCTACTTTCCGGGAAAGTTGGTTAGAAAACCAAATTTGCCGAAAATGGATTATCATAGAAAACGGGAAATTTGTATCATAAAAAATGGGAAATATCTACTTTCCGCGAAAGTTGGTTAGATAAACAACTTTCCCGAAAATAGATTATCATAGAAAACGGGAAATTTGTATCATAAAAAATGGGAAATATCTACTTTCCGGGAAAGTTGGTTAGATAACCAAATTTGCCGAAAATAGATTATCATAGAAAACGGGAAATTTGTATCATAAAAAATGGGAAATATCTACTTTCCGCGAAAGTTGGTTAGATAACCAAATTTGCCGAAAATAGATTATCATAGAAAACGGGAAATTTGTATCATAAAAAATGGGAAATATCTACTTTCCGCGAAAGTTGGTTAGATAAACAACTTTCCCGAAAATAGATTATCATAGAAAACGGGAAATTTGTATCATAAAAAATGGGAAATATCTACTTTCCGGGAAAGTTGGTTAGATAACAAAATTTGCCGAAAATAGATTATCATAGAAAACGGGAAATTTGTATCATAAAAAATGGGAAATATCTACTTTCCGGGAAAGTTGGTTAGATAACCAAATTTGAGAAAATAGATTATCATAGAAAACGGGAAATTTGTATCATAAAAAATGGGAAATATCTATTTTCCGCGAAAGTTGGTTATCTACTTTCCCGAAAAGTAGATAGATTTTCTACTTTTCGGGAAAGTAGATTATCGATTTTTCGGGGGAATAGATTTTCGAATTTTGGGGGAAATATTACCTAATTTTGCGAAGTAGATTATCATAGAAAACGGGAAATTTGTATCACAAAAAATGGGAAATATCTACTTTCCGGGAAAGGTGGTTAGATAACCAAATTTTCCGAAAATAGATTAACATAGAAAACGGGAAATTTGTATCATAAAAAATGGGAAATATCTACTTTCCGGGAAAGTTGGTTAGATAACCAAATTTGCCGAAAATAGATTATCATAGAAAACGGGAAATTTGTATCATAAAAAATGGGAAATATCTACTTTCCGCAAAAGTTGGTTAGATAAACAACTTTCCCGAAAATAGATTATCATAGAAAACGGGAAATTTGTATCAAAAAATGGGAAATATCTACTTTCCGGGAAAGTTGGTTATCTACTTTCCCGAAAAGTAGATAGATTTTCTACTTTTCGGGAAAGTAGATTATCGATTTTTTGGGGGAATAGATTTTCGAATTTTGGGGGAAATATTACCTAATTTTGCGAAGCAGATTATCATAGAAAACGGGAAATTTGTATCACAAAAAATGGGAAATATCTACTTTCCGGGAAAGTTGGTTAGATAACCAAATTTTCCCTAAAGAGATTATCATAGAAAACGGGAAATTTGTATCTTAAAAAATGGGAAATATCTACTTTCCGGGAAAGTTAGTTAGATAACCAAATTTGCCGAAAATAGATTATCATAGAAAACGGGAAATTTGTATCATAAAAAATGGGAAATATCTACTTTCCGCGAAAGTTGGTTAGATAAACAACTTTCCCGAAAATAGATTATCATAGAAAACGGGAAATTTGTATCATAAAAAATGGGAAATATCTACTTTCCGGAAAGTTGGTTAGATAACCAAATTTGCCGAAAAATAGATTATCATAGAAAACGGAAAATTTGTATCATAAAAAATGGGAAATATCTACTTTCCGCGAAAGTTGGTTAGATAAACAACTTTCCCGAAAATAGATTATCATAGAAAACGGGAAATTTGTATCATAAAAAATGGGAAATATCTACTTTCCGCGAAAGTTGTTAGATAAACAACTTCCCGGAAAAATAGATTATCATAGAAAACGGGAAATTTGTATCATAAAATGGGAATATTACTTTCCGAAAGTTGTTGATAACCAAATTTGCCGAAAATAGATTATCATAGAAAACGGAAATTTGTATCATAAAAAATTGGGAAATATCTACTTTCCAAGTGAAAGTTGAGTTAGATAAACAACTTTCCCGAAAATAGATTATCATGAGAAACGAAATTTGTATCATAAAAAATGGGAAATATCTACTTTCCGGGAAAGTTGGTTATCTACTTTCCCGAAAAGTAGATAGATTTTCTACTTTTCGGGAAAGTAGATTATCGATTTTCGGGGGAATAGATTTTCGAATTTTGGGGGAAATATTACCTAATTTTGCGAAGTAGATTATCATAGAAAACGGGAAATTTGTATCACAAAAAAGGGGAAATATCTACTTTCCGGGAAAGTTGGTTAGATAACCAAATTTTCCGAAAATAGATTATCATAGAAAACGGGAAATTTGTATCATAAAAAATGGGAAATATCTACTTTCCGCGAAAGTTGGTTAGATAAACAACTTTCCCGAAAATAGATTATCATAGAAAACGGGAAATTTGTATCATAAAAAATGGGAAATATCTACTTTCCGGGAAAGTTGGTTATATAACCAAATTTGCCGAAAATAGATTATCATAGAAAACGGGAAATTTGTATCATAAAAAATGGGAAATATCTACTTTCCTCGAAAGTTGGTTAGATAAACAACTTTCCTGAAAATAGATTATCATAGAAAACGGGAAATTTGTATCATAAAAAATGGGAAATATCTACTTTCCGGGAAAGTTGGTTATCTACTTTCCGAAAAGTAGATAGATTTTCTACTTTTCGAGAAAGTAGATTATCGACTTTTCGGGGAAGTAGATTTTCGAATTTTGGGGGAAATATTACCTACTTTTGCGAAGTAGATTATCATAGAAAACGGGAAATTTGTATCATAAAAAATGGGAAATATCTACTTTCCGGGAAAGTTGTTAGATAACCAAATTCTTCCGAAAAATAGGATTCTCATAGAAACGGGAAATTTTGTATCATAAAAAATGGGGAAATATCTACTTTCCGGGAAAGTTGGTTAGATAAACCAAATTTGCCGCGAAAATAGATTATCATAGAAAACGGGAAATTTGTATCATAAAAATGGGAATATCTACTTCCGAAAGTTATTAGATAAATTTGCCGAAAATAGATTATCATAGAAAACGGGAAATTTGTATCATAAAAAATGGGAAATATCTACTTTCCGCGAAAGTTGGTTAGATAAACAACTTTCCCGAAAATAGATTATCATAGAAAACGGGAAATTTGTATCATAAAAATGGGAAATATCTACTTTCCGGGAAAGTTGGTTATCTACTTTCCCGAAAAGTAAATAGATTTTCTACTTTTCGGGAAAGTAGATTATCGATTTTCGGGGGAATAGATTTTCGAATTTTGGGGGAAATATTACCTAATTTTGCGAAGTAGATTATCATAGAAAACGGGAAATTTGTATCACAAAAAATGGGAACTATCTACTTTCCGGGAAAGTTGGTTAGATAAATCAAATTCTTCCGAAAATAGATTTATCATAGAAAACGGGAAATTTGTATCATAAAAAAAATGGGAAATATCTACTTCCGGGAAAGTTATTAGATAACCAAATTTGCCGAAAAATAGATTATCATAGTAAACGGGAATTTGAACATAAAAAATGAACTTCTTTCCGCGAAAGTTGGTTAGGATAAACAATTTCCCGAAAATAGATTATCATAGAAAACGGGAAATTTGTATTATAAAAAATGGGAAATATCTACTTTCCGCGAAAGTTGGTTAGATAAACAACTTTCCCGAAAATAGATTATCATAGAAAACGGGAAATTTGTATCATAAAAAATGGGAAATATCTACTTCCCGGGAAAGTTGGTTTGATAACCAAATTTGCCGAAAATAGATTATCATAGAAAACGGGAAATTTGTATCATAAAAAATGGAAAATATCTACTTTCCGGGAAAGTTGGTTATCTACTTTCCCGAAAAGTAGATAGATTTTCTACTTTTCGGGAAAGTAGATTATCGATTTTTCGGGGAATAGATTTTCGAATTTTGGGGGAAATATTACCAAATTTTGCGAAGTAGATTATCATAGAAAACGGGAAATTTGTATCACAAAAAATGGGAAATATCTACTTTCCGGGAAAGTTGGTTAGATAACCAAATTTTCCGAAAATAGATTATCATAGAAAACGGGAAATTTGTATCATAAAAAATGGGATATATCTACTTTCCGGGAAAGTTGGTTAGATAACCAAATTTGCCGAAAATAGATTATCATAGAAAACCCGGAAATTTGTATCATAAAAAATGGGAAATATCTACTTTCCGCGAAAGTTGGTTAGATAAACAACTTTCCCGAAAATAGATTATCATAGAAAACGGGAAATTTGTATCATAAAAAATGGGAAATATCTACTTTCCGGGGAAGTTGGTTAGATAACCAAATTTGCCGAAAATAGATTATCATAGAAAACGGGAAATTTGTATCATAAAAAATGGGAAATATCTACTTTCCGCGAAAGTTGGTTATCTACTTTCCCGAAAAGTAGATAGATTTTC
>NW_024730138.1:0-12807 GCF_018991925.1 Homarus americanus | reverse complement strand
AGGTAGCGTTCCCCAGTCACAATTTTAAGATCGTTGGTTGAAATCCTGGTGGGGTGAGGTGTTGATTATATGTAGAAGCCGCGTGCTTTATTGGGGAATGAAATATATATGGATCCTCGTGTTTTGAAGCCGCATTTGCTAAAACGTTGCTCTGATCATCTAAGCAGCACGGGTGGTCCCCATTAGAGGTTCACGGCGCTATAAGGTCGTTGAACAGGCTTTGTGTGAAATATAGTAGAGTCTACGAATGCTTTTATTGTCCTGTTGGCCCAGAGGTAGCGTTCCCCAGTCACAATTATAAGATCGTGGCATCAAATCCTGGTGGGGTGAGGCGTTGATTATATGTAGAAGTCCGCATGCTTTATTGGGCTAATGAAATATATATGGATCCTCGTGTTTCCAAGCCGGATTTGGTAAAACGTTGCTCTGATCACATAAGCGGCACGGGTGGTACCCATTAGAGGTTCACTGCGCCATAAGCTCGTTGAAAAGGATTTGTGTGAAATATAGCAGAGTCTAGGACTGCTTTTATTGTCCTGGTGGCCCAGAGGTAGCGTTCCCCGGTCACAATTATAAGATCTTGGGTTTAAATCCTGGTGGGGTGAGGTGTTGATTATATGTAGAAGTCCACGTGCTTTATTGGGCTAATGAAATATATATGGATTCTCCTGTTTCGAAGCCGCATTTGGTAAAACGTTGCTCTGATCACCTAAGTGGCACGGGTGGTCCCCATTAGAGGTTCACGACGCCATAAGCTCGTTGAACAGGCTTTGTGTGAAATATAGCAGAGTCTAGGACTGCTTTTATTGTCCTGGTGGCCCAGAGGTATCGTTCCCCGGTCACATTTATAAGATCGTGGCTTCAAATCCTGGTGGGGTGAGGCGTTGATTATATGTAGAATTCTGCGTGCGTTATTGGGCTAATGAAATATATATGGATCCTCGGGTTTTGAAGCCGCATTTGGGTAAACGTTGCTCTGATCACCTAAGCGGCACGGGTTGTCCCTTATAGTGGTTCACGGCGCCATAAGCTCGTTGAACAGGCTTTGTGTGAAATATAGCAGAGTCTAGGACTGCTTTTATTGTCCTAGTGGCCCAGAGGTAGCGTTCCCCGGTCACAATTTTAAGATCGTTGGTTGAAATCCTGGTGGGGTGAGGTGTTGATTATATGTAGAAGTTCGCGTGCTTTATTGGGCTAATGAAATATATATGGATCCTCCTGTTTCGATGCCGCATTTGGTAAAACGTTGTTATGATCACCTAAGCGGCACGGGTGGTCCCCATTAGATGTTCACGGTGCCATAAGCCCGTTGAACAGGCTTTGTGGGAAATATAGCAGAGTCTAGGACTGCTTTTATTCTCCTGGTGGCCCAGAGGTAGCGTTCCCCGGTCACAATTAGAAGATCATGGGTTCGAATCCTGGTGGGGTGAGGTGTTGATTATATGTAGAAGCCGCGTGCTTTATTGGGGAATGAAATATATATGGATCCTCGTGTTTTGAAGCCGCATTTGCTAAAACGTTGTTATGATCACCTAAGCGGCACAGGTGTTCCCATTAGAGGTTCACGGCGCCATAAGGTAGTTGAACAGACTTTGTGTGAAATATAGTAGAGTCTACGAATGCTTTTATTGTCCTGTTGGCCCAGAGGTAGCATTCCCCGGTCACAATTATAAGATCGTGGCTTCAAATCCTGGTGGGGTGAGGCGTTGATTATATGTAGAAGTCCACGTGCTTTATTGGGCTAATGAAATATATATGGATCCTCGTGTTTCAAAACCGCATTTGGTAAAGCGTTGTTCTGATCACCTAAGCAGCACGGGTGGTCCCCTATAGTGGTTCACAGCGCCATAAGCTCGTTTAACAGGCTTTGTGTGAAATATAGTAGAATCTAGGACTGCTTTTATTGTACTGGTTGCCCAGAGGTAGCATACCCCTGTCACAATTTTAAGATCGTGGCTTCAAATCCTGGTGGGGTGAGGCGTCGATTATATGTAGAAGTCTGCGTGCTTTATTGGGCCACGGGAAATATAGGCGGATCCTCGCTCGGGTCGCGATTTGGTTAAACGTGCCTGATCACCTGCCGGCACGGTGTCTCATTAGAGTTCACTGCGCCATGCTTCTCGTTGAAACAGATTTGTGTGAAATATAGCAGGTGCCCAGGACTGCTTTTAGTGTCCTGCGGCCCAGGAGGTAGCATGTACCCGGTCACAATTACAAGATCGTGGGTTTGAATCCTAGTGGGGTGAGGTGTTGATTATATGTAGAAGTCCGCGTACTTTATTGGGCTAATGAAATATATATGGACCCTCGTGTTTTGAAGCGGCATTTGGTAAAACATTGCTCTGATCACCTAAGCGGCACGGGTGCCCCCATTAGAGGTTCACGGCGCCATAAGCTCGTTGAACAGGCTTTGTGTGAAATATGGCAGAGTCTAGGACTGCTTTTTTTTCCTGGTGGCCCAGAGGTAGCGTTCCACGGTCACAATTATAAGATCTTGGGTTTAAATCCTGGTGGGGTGAGGTGTTGATTTTATGTAGAAGTCCGCGTGCTTTATTGGGCTAATGAAATATATATGGATTCTCCTGTTTCGAAGCCGCATTTGGTTAAACGTTGCTCTGATCACCTAAGCGGCACGGGTGGTCCCCTATAGTGGTTCACAGCGTCATAAGCTCGTTGAACAGACTTTGTGTGAAATATAGTAGAGTCTAGGACTGCTTTTATTGTCCTGGTTGCCCAGAGGTAGCGTCCTCCGGTCACAATTATAAGATCGTGGCTTCAAATCCTGGTGGGGTGAGGCGTCGATTATATGTAGAAGTCTGCGTGCTTTATTGGGCTAATGAAATATATATGGATCCTCGGGTTTCGAAGCCGCATTTGGTTAAACGTGCTCTGATCACCTAAGCGGCTCGGGTGGTCCCCTATAGTGGTTCACAGCGCCATAAGCTCGTTGAACAGGCATTGTGTGAAATATAGTAGAGTCTAGGACTGCTTTTATTGTCCTAGTGGCCCAGAGGTAGCGTTCCCCGGTCACAATTATAAGATCTTGGGTTTAAATCCTGGTGGGGTGAGGTGTTGATTATATGTAGAAGTCCGCGTGCTTTATTGGGCTAATGAAATATATATGGATCCTCGTGTTTCGAAGCCGCATTCGGTAAAACGTTGCTCTGATCACCTAAGCGGCACGGGTGGTCCCCATTAGAGGTTCACAGCGCCATAAGCTCGTTAAACAGGCTTTGTGTGAAATATAGTAGAGTCTTGGACTGCTTTTATTGTCTTGGTGGCCCAGAGGTAGCGTTCCCCGGTCACAATTATAAGATCTTGGGTTTAAATCCTGGTGGGGTGAGGTGTTGATTATATGTAGAAGTCAGCGTGCTTTATTGGGCTAATGAAATATATATGGATTCTCCTGTTTCGAAGCGGCATTTGGTAAAACGTTGCTCTGATCACCTAAGTGGCACGGGTGGTCCCCATTAGAGGTTCACGACGCCATAAGCTCGTTGAACAGGCTTTGTGTGAAATATAGCAGAGTCTAGGACTGCTTTTATTGTCCTAGTGGCCCAGAGGTAGCGTTCCCCGGTCACAATTTTAAGATCGGTGGTTGAAATCCTGGTGGGGTGAGGTGTTGATTATATGTAGAAGTTCGCGTGTTTTATTGGGCTAATGAAATATATATGGATCCTCCTGTTTCAAAGCCGCATTTGGTAAAACGTTGTTATGATCACCTAAGCGGCACGGGTGGTCCCCATTAGATGTTCACGGTGCCATAAGCCCGTTGAACAGGCTTTGTGTGAAATATAGCAGAGTCTAGGACTGCTTTTTTTTCCTGGTGGCCCAGAGGTAGCGTTCCACGGTCACAATTATAAGATCTTGGGTTTAAATCCTGGTGGGGTGAGGTGTTGATTTTATGTAGAAGTCCGCGTGCTTTATTGGGCTAATGAAATATATATGGATTCTCCTGTTTCGAAGCCGCATTTGGTTAAACGTTGCTCTGATCACCTAAGCGGCACGGGTGGTCCCCTATAGTGGTTCACAGCATCATAAGCTCGTTGAACAGGCTTTGTGTGAAATATAGTAGAGTCTAGGACTGCTTTTATTGTCCTGGTTGCCCAGAGGTAGCGTCCCCCGGTCACAATTATAAGATCGTGGCTTCAAATCCTGGTGGGGTGAGGCGTTGATTATATGTAGAAGTCTGCGTGCTTTATTGGGCTAATGAAATATATATGGATTCTCGGGTTTCGAAGCCGCATTTGGTTAAACGTTGCTCTGATCACCTAAGCGGCACGGGTGGTCCCCTATAGTGGTTCACAGCGCCATAAGCTCGTTGAACAGGCATTGTGTGAAATATAGTAGAGTCTAGGACTGCTTTTATTGTCCTAGTGGCCCAGAGGTAGCGTTCCCCGGTCACAATTATAAGATCTTGGGTTTAAATCCTGGTGGGGTGAGGTGTTGATTATATGTAGAAGTCCGCGTGCTTTATTGGGCTAATGAAATATATATGGATCCTCGTGTTTCGAAGCCGCATTCGGTAAAACGTTGCTCTGATCACCTAAGCGGTACGGGTGGTCCCCATTAGAGGTTCACGGCGCCATAAGCTCGTTAAATAGGCTTTGTGTGAAATATAGTAGAGTCTAGGACTGCTTTTATTGTCCTGGTGGCCCAGAGGTAGCGTTCCCCGGTCACAATTATAAGATCTTGGGTTTAAATCCTGGTGGGGTGAGGTGTTGATTATATGTAGTCCAGCGTGCTTTATTGAACTAATGAAATATATGGATTCTCTGTTTCAAACCGCATTTGGTAAAACGTTGCTCTGATCACCTAAGTGGCACGGGTTGTCCCCATTAGATGTTCACGGTGCCATAAGCCCGTTGAACAGGCTTTGTGTGAAATATAGCAGAGTCTAGGACTGCTTTTATTGTCCTGGTGGCCCAGAGGTAGCGTTCCCCGGTCACAATTAGAAGATCATGGGTTCGAATCCTGGTGGGGTGAGGTGTTGATTATATGTAGAAGCCGCGTGCTTTATTGGGGAATGAAATTTATATGGATCCTCGTGTTTTGAAGCCGCATTTGGTAAAACGTTGCTCTGATCACTTAAGCAGCACGGGTGGTCCCCATTAGAGGTTCACGGCGGCATAAGGTCGTTGAACAGGCTTTGTGTGAAATATAGTAGAGTCTACGAATGCTTTTATTGTCCTGTTGGCCCAAAGGTAGCGTTCCCCAGTCACAATTATAAGATCGTGGCATCAAATCCTGGTGGGGTGAGGCGTTGATTATATGTAGAAGTCCGCGTGCTTTATTGGGCTAATGAAATATATATGGATCCTCGTGTTTCCAAGCCGGATTTGGTAAAACGTTGCTCTGATCACATAAGCGGCACGGGTGGTCCCCATTAGAGGTTCACTGCGCCATAAGCTCGTTGAAAAGGATTTGCGTGAAATATAGCAGAGTCTAGGACTGCTTTTAGTGTCCTGGTGGCCCAGAGGTAGCATACCCCGGTCACAATTATAAGATCGTGGGTTTGAATCCTTGTGGGGTGAGGTGTTGATTATATGTAGAAGTCCGCGTGCTTTATTGGGCTAATGAAATATATATGGACCCTCGTGTTTTGAAGCCGCATTTGGTAAAACGTTGCTCTGATCACCTAAGCGGCACGGGTGGTCCCCTATAGTGGTTCACGGCGCCATAAGCTCATTGAACAGGCTTTGTGTGAAATATAGCAGAGTCTAGGACTGCTTTTATTGTCCTAGTGGCCCAGAGGTAGCGTTCCCCGGTCACAATTTTAAGATCGTGGCTTCAAATCCTGGTTGGGTGAGGCGTTGATTATATGTAGAAGTCTGCGTGCTTTATTGGGCTAATGAAATATATATGGATCCTCGTGTTTCAAAACCGCATTTGGTAAAGCGTTGCTATGATCACCTAAGCGGCACGGGTGGTCCCCTATAGTGGTTCACAGCGCCGTAAGCTCGTTTAACAGGCTTTGTGTGAAATATAGTAGAGTCTAGGACTGCTTTTATTGTCCTGGTGGCCCAGAGGTAGCATACCCCGGTCACAATTATAAGATCATGGGTTCGAATCCTGGTGGGGTGAGGTGTTGATTATATGTAGAAGCCGCGTGCTTTATTGGGCTAATGAAATGTATATGGATCCTCGTGTTTCCAAGCCGGATTTGGTAAAACGTTGCTCTGATCACCTAAGCGGCACGGATGGTCCCCATTAGAGGTTCACAGCGCCATAAGCTCGTTGAACAGGCTTTTTGTAAGATATAGCAGAGTCTAGGACTGCTTTTATTGTCCTGGTGGCCCAGAGGTAGCGTTCCCCGGTCACAATTAGAAGATCGTGGGTTCGAATCCTGGTGGGGTGAGGTGTTGATTATATGTAGAAGTCCGCGTGTTTTAAAGGGCAAATGAAATATATGTGGATCCTCGTGTTTTGAAGCCGCATTTGGTAAAACGTTGCTCTGATCACCTAAGCGGCACGGGTGGTCCCCATTAGAGGTTCACGGCGCCAAAAGCTCATTGAACAGGCTTTGTGTGAAATATAGCACAGTCTAGGACTGCTTTAATTATCTTGGTGGCCCAAAGGTAGCGTTCCCCGGTCACAATTATAAGATCGTGGGTTTAAATCCTGGTGGGGTGAGGTGTTGATTATGTGTAGAAGTCCGCGTGCTTTATTGGGCTAATGAAATATATATGGATCCTCGTGTTTCGAAGCCGCATTTGGTAAAATGTTGCTCTGATCACCTAAGCGGCACAGGTGGTCCCAATGAGAGGTTCACGGCGCCACAAGCTCGTTGAACAGGCTTTGTGTGAAATATAGAAGAGTCTAGGACTGCTTTTATTGTCCTGGTGGCCCAGAGGTAGCGTTACCCGGTCACAATTATAAGATCGTGGCTTCAAATCCTTGTCGGGTGAGGCGTTGATTATATGTAGTAGTCCGCCTGCTTTATTGGGCTAATGAAATATATATGGATCCTCGTGTTTCCAGCCGGATTTGGTAAAACGTTGCTCTGATCACCTAAGCGGTACGGTGGTCCCCATTAGAGGTTCATGGCGCCATAAGGTCGTTGAACAGGCTTTGTGTGAAATATAGTAAAGTCTAGGACTGCTTATAGTGTCCTGGTGGCCCATAGGTAGCGTTCCTCGGTCACAATTATAAGATCGTGGGTTCGAATCCTGGTGGAGTGAGGTGTTGATTATATGTAGAAGTCCGCATGCTCTATTGGGCTAATGAAATATATATGGATCCTCGTGTTTCCAAGCCGGATTTGGTAAAACGTTGCTCTGATCACCTAAGCGGCACGGGTGGTCCCCATTAGAGGTTCATGGCGCCATAAGGTCGTTGAACAGGATTTGTGTGAAATATAGCAGAGTCTAGGACTGCTTTTAGTGTCCTGGTGGCCCAGAGGTAGCATACCCCGGTCACAATTATAAGATCTTGGGTTTGAATCCTGGTAGGGTGAGGTGTTGATTATATGTAGAAGTCCGAGTGATTTATTGGGCTAATGAAATATATATGGATCCTCGTGTTTCCAAGCCGGATCTGGTAAAACTTTGCTCTGATCACCTAAGCGGCACGGGTGGTCCCCATTAGAGGTTCATGGTGCCATAAGGTCGTTGAACAGGCTTTGTGTGAAATATAGTAGAATCTAGGACTGCTTTTATTGTCCTGGTTGTCCAGAGGTACCGTTCCCCGGTCACAATTATAAGATAGTGGGTTCAAATGCTGGTGGGGTGAGGTGTTGATTATATGTAGAATTCCGCGTGCTTTATTGTGCTAATGAAATATCTATGGATCCTCGTGTTTCCAAGCCGGATTTGGAAAACGTTGCTCTTATCACCTAAGCGGCACGG
Organism: Homarus americanus; assembly: GCF_018991925.1. Lineage (NCBI taxonomy): Eukaryota > Metazoa > Arthropoda > Malacostraca > Decapoda > Nephropidae > Homarus > Homarus americanus. The sequence goes on along the minus strand of NW_024730138.1, from coordinate 4,960 downwards.
GTGGTCCCCATTAGAGGTTCATCGCGCCATAAGGTCGTTGAACAGGCTTTGTGTGAAATATAGTAGAGTCTAGGACTGCTTTTATTGGCCTGGTTGCCCAGAGGTAGCGTTCCCCGGTCACAATTTTAAGATCGTTGATTCAAATCCTGGTGGGGTGAGGTGTTGATTATATGTAGAAGTCCGCGTGCTTTATTGGGCTAATGAAATATATATGGATCCTCGTGTTTCCAACCCGGATTTGGTAAAACGTTGCTCTTATCACCAAAGCGGCACGGGTGGTCCCCTATAGTGGTTCACGGTGCCATAAGCTCATTGAACAGGATTTGTGTGAAATATAACAGAGTCTAGGACTGCTTATAGTGTCCTCGTGGCCCATAGGTAGCATTCCTCGGTCACAATTATAAGATCGTGTGTTTAAATCCTGGTGGGGTGAGGTGTTGATTATATGTAGAAGTCCGCGTGCTTTATTGGGCTAATGAAATATATATGGATCCTCGTATTTCGAAGCCGCATTTGGTAAAACGTTGCTCTGATCACCTAAGCGGCACGGGTGGTCCCAATGAGAGGTTCATGGCGCCATAAGGTCGTTGAACAGGCTTTGTGTGAAATATAGTAGAGTCTAGGACTGCTTTTATTGTCCTGGTGGCCCAGAGGTAGCGTTCCCCGGTCACAATTAGAAGAGCATGGGTTCGAATCCTGGTGGGGTGAGGTGTTGATTATATGTAGAAGCCGCGTGCTTTATTGGGGAATGAAATATATATATATGTATCCTCGTGTTTTGAAGCCGCATTTGGTAAAACGTTGCTCTGATTACCTAAGCAGCACGGGTGGTCCCCATTAGAGGTTCACTGCGCCATAAGCTCGTTGAACAGGATTTGTGTGAAATATAGCAGAGTCTAGGACTGCTTTTAGTGTCCTGGTGGCCCAGAGGTAGCAAACCCCGGTCACAATTATAAGATCTTGGGTTTGAATCCTAGTAGGGTGAGGTGTTGATTATATGTAGAAGTCCGAGTGATTTATTGGGCTAATGAAATATATATGGATCCTCGTGTTTCCAAGCCGGATCTGGTAAAACTTTGCTCTGATCACCTAAGCGGCACGGGTGGTCCCCATTAGAGGTTCATGGCGCCATAAGGTCGTTGAACAGGCTTTGTGTGAAATATAATTGAATCTAGGACTGCTTTTATTGTCCTCGTTGTCCAGAGGTACCGTTCTCCGGTCACAATTATAAGATAGTGGGTTCAAATGCTGGTGGGGTGAGGTGTTGATTATATGTAGAAGTCCGAGTGATTTATTGTGCTAATGAAATATCTATGGATCCTCGTGTTTCCAAGCCGGATTTGGAAAACGTTGCTCTTATCACCTAAGCGGCACGGGTGGTCCCCATTAGAGGTTCACGGCGCCATAAGCTCGTTGAACAGCCTTTGTGTGAAATATAACAGAGTCTAGGACTGCTTATAATGTCCTCGTGGCCCATAGGTAGCATTCCTCGGTCACAATTATAAGATCGTGGCTTCAAATCCTGGTGGGGTGAGGCGTTGATTATATGTAGAAGTCCGCGTGCTTTATTGGGCTAATGAAATATATATGGATCCTCGTGTTTCCAAGCCGGATTTGGTAAACCTTGCTCTGATCACCTAAGCGGTACGGATGGTCCCCATTAGAGGTTCACAGCGCCATAAGCTCGTTGAACAGGCTTTGTGTGAAATATAGCAGAGTGTAGGACTGCTTTTATTGTCCTGGTGGCCCAGAGGTAGCGTTCCCCGGTCACAATTAGAAGAGCATGGGTTCGAATCCTGGTGAGGTGAGGTGTTGATTATATGTAGAAGCCGCGTGCTTTATTGGGGAATGAAATATATATGGATCCTCGTGTTTTGAAGCCGCATTTGGTAAAACGTTGCTCTGAACACTTAAGCAGCACGGGTGGTCCCCATTAGAGGTTCACGTCGGCATAAGGTCGTTGAACAGGCTTTGTGTGAAATATAGTAGAGTCTACGAATGCTTTTATTGTCCTGTTGGCCCAGAGGTAGCGTTCCCCGGTCACAATTATAAGATCGTGGGTTCGAATCCTGGTGGGGTGAAGCGTTGATTATATGTAGAAGTCCGCGTGCATTATTGGGCTAATGAAATATATATGGATCTCGTGTTTTCAGAAACGCATTTTAGTAGCGTTGCTCCTGATCACCTAAGCGGCACAGGTGGTCCCCTATAGTGGTTCTGGCGCCATAAGCTCGTTTAACAGGCTTTGTGTGAAATATAGTAGAGTCTAGGACTGCTTTTATTGTCCTGGTGGCCCAGAGGTAGCATACCCCGGTCACAATTATAAGATCGTGGGTTTTAATCCTGGTGGGGTGAGGTGGAGATTATATGTAGAAGTTCGAGTGCTTTATTGGGCTAATGAAATATATATGGATACTTGTGCTTCCAAGCCGGATATGGTAAAACGTTGCTCTGATCACCTAAGCGGCACGGGTGGTCCCCATTAGAGGTTCACGGCGCCATAAGCTCATTGAACAGGATTTGTGTGAAATATAGCAGAGTGTAGGACTTCTTTTAGTGTCCTGAGTGGCCCAGAGAATTGCCTTTTGGTCACAATTATAGATGATGAGTTTGAATCCTGGTAGGGTGAGGTGTTGATTATATACTTAGAAGTCGAGTGATTTATTGGGCTAATGAAATATATATGGATCTCGTGTTTCCAAGCGGATCTGGTAAAACTTTACTCCTGATCACCTAATCGACGCAGGTGGTCCCCATTAGAGGTTCCGCGATTGCCATAAGCCGTTGAACAGGCTTTGTGTGAAATATAGCAAGAAGTCTAGGAATGCTTTTATTGTCCTGGTGGCCCAGAGGTAGCGTTCCCCGGTCACAATTTTAAGATCGTTGGTTGAAATCCTGGTGGGGTGAGGTGTTGATTATATGTAGAAGTTCGCATGCTTTATTGGGCTAATGAAATATATATGGATCCTCCTGTTTCGATGCCGCATTTGGTAAAACGTTGTTATGATCACCTAAGCGGCACGGGTGGTCCCCATTAGATGTTCACGGTGCCATAAGCCCGTTGAACAGGCATTGTGGGAAATATAGCAGAGTCTAAGACTGCTTTTATTGTCCTGGTGGCCCAGAGGTAGCGTTCCCCGGTCACAATTAGAAGATCATGGGTTCGAATCCTGGTGGGGTGAGGTGTTGATTATAATATGAAACGTGCTTTGTTAGAGATAAGTATATATGGATCCTCGTGTTTCCAAGCCGGATTTGGTAAAACGTTGCTCTGATCACCTAAGTGGCACGGGTGGTCCCCATTAGAGGTTCATGGCGCCATAAGGTCGTTGAACAGTGTTTGTGTGAAATATAGTAGAGTCTAGGACTGCTTTTATTGTCCTGGTGGCCCAGAAGTAACATACCCCGGTCACAATTATAAGATCGTGGGTTTGAATCCTAGTGGGGTGAGGTGTTGATTATATGTAGAAGTCCGCGTGCTTTATTGGGCTAATGAAATATATATGGACCCTCGTGTTTTGAAGCCGCATTTGGTAAAACGTTGCTCTGATCACCTAAGCGGCACGGGTGCCCCCATTAGAGGTTCACGGCGCCATAAGCTCGTTGAACAGGCTTTGTGTGAAATATAGCAGAGTCTAGTCTAGCGTATTGCCAGATACCCAAAGAATGTTCTATATTACTGAGGGTATATACAAACACTTGTTGTCTTTAAAAGTAGGTTCTATTCTCGTACGGGAGATGATATTACAGAGGACACAGGAAGCCTGTGGGTACGCCACTAGGACTCAGTCTTAACTACCTCTACATCTATCTATGTATTACTACGCGCTGGCCTATACAGATGCCAGCATTCACAAGCTGAATACATAAAGTATAAATGTGATAATTTATATACATAATATGGTGTACAATAAATGGAATATTACATAGAATTAATACATGTTCTGTAATACTTTACTATACATAATTAATAAGAGTAATATAAAAATATACAGCTGAAGGCACTACTTTGTGTCCATATATATCATACACCTCCCTCCCCCCTATACGCTCATAGTTTCATCTTGAGCGGACCTTCTGTTTCTGAGTCGCTCGGACCTGCGGAATACTGGGGCAGAAACACAAGGTGGGGATGGATTTACTTTAGAGACATCAACATTAGGGGACTCAACTGGGGAGGGGTCAACACTAGGCAGCTCCACAGGTTGGAGGAAACGACGGTTCCTCCACCATACTCTACCACTAGGAAGACGCACTTGGTAGTCCCTGGACCGGCCAATACCCATGACAACCCCAACCTTGTCCCAGCGGTGAGATACCGGATCTTGAATCCTGATCTGCTGGCCGATACTCAACCTGGGAAGGGGGCGGGCATGACAGTCGTACCGAGCAGCGACATCTGCGGCTCGTTCTGCTGCACGGCGGTCACATTCTTCAGTCTTGGCCTGCCACTCTTGAGAAAAAGATTTCGGGTGGGCAGGAACACAAGACCTGAGATGATGTCCGTATAGAACCTGGGCTGGGGAGCGTCCAGTGAAGTTCGGGGTGTTGCGTAACTCCAACAAACCTCGATCGAAGTCCTCGCAGTCGATATTTCCTGAGGGTGACACCTTAAGGATCAGGTGTTTCACAGTCTTGACTGCGGCTTCAGCGTGTCCATTCGCCTGGGGGTAGTGGGGCGAGGTCACGACATGACGGACTCCCCAACGGTCCATGAAGTCCCGGAACTCGTGGCTGGTGAACTGGGGTCCTCCATCAGTCCTGAGGCGGAGGGGAACACCAACTTCTCTGAAGTAATGCCTGAAGCTCCGGATGGTAGCAGTAGCCGTTGTATCACTACCACAGGGGGCGACAACAGGCCATCCAGACAGTCGGTCGGCAATGACGAGGAAGGACTTCCCTGCAACTGCAAAGAAATCGGCCGACACAGACTCGAAGGGTCTTGAAGGGTTGTCGTCGC
>NW_024730137.1:0-18357 GCF_018991925.1 Homarus americanus | reverse complement strand
CTACTAGACGATGGCAGGTCTGTGGCACCTTGGGGAGTCTAGCCAGTTACACCAAGTTACCTCCGTGAATTTCCGCCTTTATTTAGTTGTGGTCGTATTGTTTAAGACGCTAGTTGTTAACATTTAGGTGAGAATAAGTAAATATTATCAAAACAACATTGAAAAACTCATAAGTGACTTTGTAATATAATTCAGTCGAGGTTGATCGGTGTTTTTTGTCTTTTTTTTTTAATTGTTTCAATATGTGTTAAAGTCATTACTGTGTTGACAATATAATATAAAAGACAAAGAACATTTAAATATACGGATTTAGTTTCAGGGTTTAATTAGTTATTTATTAATTACATTTATTACTATGATATTTGTTTTCGTCTCATGTGTACAGTTTAAGTCTTTACTGTTGTTTTAAGTAACTTTAGATTTAGTTGTTTTTCTCCCAAACTTATGTTGACATTTACATTGTTTAGAATATATCATATAACGCGTCATGATCATCCTGTGTTTATAAAGATCAGAGTTAAGTAATATTCCTTAAGGTTAAGTTACTTCAACTATTCACGTGGACCTAATATGATGACCTACATGGTCACCTATGGCCAGTGTGTGTGTCCGCTAAGTAGGGGTAAAGGAATACTTTTTATTGTTATAATAATGTAAATTAATTTACACATAATAATATTATTACTGTTTCATATAAGACGACATTTACAATCATAAGATATTCCAATATACCTAAAGCAGGTTACGTTACGTTACGTTATGTTTTGTATGAAGCTTTTCATTTGTATGTATTACTGCAAGGCAAAAATGACAATAAGTGTTAAATTTAATACAAATGTAAACTAAAGTGTAAAAAAATCAGAAGGAAAAATGACAATAAAAATTGGATTGTCGGCCATTAACTTGGTAACACCTTTTGTATTAACCGATACGTGATGCCTTAATGAGCCTTAAGACACTGGTGCCGTTCTCACTGTAAGGCTGCTATAATTCTCTGACGCTGTTGTACACAACCGACTTAGTTGTTCCCACGGGTGTAGAGATGAACCAATGGCCTCCAGGCTGCTGGCACGAGGAACAACATTGATGGCCATTAAAAATTTAGATTGTCTAGGCCGAAATAATTTTAGTTACGAAACACTGCTAGCATGTATTGGCAAGGGCAGCCCGGAACCGTCAGGAACTCCGCCGATTGGATCCCATAGGCCACCCTTCTTCGCCAATCTCCTTAGGTGCTGAGGCAACTGAGGGTCTTCAGGGCTCCGCCGAGAGGGCCAGAACAGCCGTCCTCACGCCCCCAAGGAGTGATGCTAGCGAAGGTCCCGCTGGACCCCCGAGTAAGGTTGAGACTTTTCCTCTATTTCTCTTTAAGACAGAGGCAACACTGGCTAGTGACGCTAAGAGTATCTACTGTCATATCTTGATATATTATTACTTATTTTATAGTGTCGTCCACAACACACCGAGACTTTGGTGTTTGTTTCTGTGAGTTAAGGAGATACAGTGAGTCAACCTGAGACGTTAGTCAGCTGGTGCACAAGTTTTGAATTACGATCACAAGTACTCATATTTCATTATTTCCATTATCCTCGCTGGGTGGGAGATAAAGACTGATGTTATAGTTATAATTATAGGCACCAGTAACTCATGTAATGTTATCGGTATTCAGTCCCCAGTAACTTATTGACAATTTCTTCACATTTTTTTTTTACGGGATTAGTCAGGTCACAGGTCAATGACCCACATTAGGGCCTGGGGGTCGAAAATATAATAATAATAATAATAATAATAATAATAATAATAATAATAATAATAATAATAATAATAATAATAATAATAATAATAATAATAATAATAATAATAATAATAATAATAATAATAATAATAATAATAATAATAATAATAATATTAATAATAGAGAGAAACATTATATGTATGTTGTGTTGTCAAAGTAAAAGAAACAATTGTGACCTGCAATTGTGTAAAAATGAGGCAGAAAGTCAATAAGAAGTGTGACGTAGATGTTTCATATTTATATTCAGTCAGCATAATGAAGTGATGATCTTCACGGCCAGGAGGAGTTGTGCTGAAAGCCCGACGGTGTATTCAGTGTCTTCCAGGAGCAGTATGATAGTGTGTAAGTTGGTGGATGATAAAGTGGCAACACACTGTAGGAGCCTCCTGAGGGATCCTCCACGTAATAAATGGTGAGTTATTGACGTGGGTCTTGTAAAATAATAATAATAATAATAATAATAATAATAATAATAATAATAAACGGTTTATTAATAGAGTTGCAGCCGGTGGCTGAAAATATACAGACTTACATTTGATTTAGACATAATGATATAATATGCATTGAATACATTTACAGGGCTGTACAGTACATAATGAGGAGTTGTTTTTTATTTTAACAATAGAGGGGATGGTGCTGTTCTTATATCTATCGGTGCGGGCTCTTATGGGCTGAATTTTGTTGTAGAGGCGGACTGCGCGAGTTGGGTGGGGGGCTGCAGGTGGCAGGAGGTGGCGATGGCGAGGGTGGTGCAGTAGTCCACGGCCAAACCTTTCCAGTGCTTGGTGGTGGAGGTCACTGAGGGATGGCATTTCCAGGGTGGAGAGAGCGGTGGTGTAGCCGGAGTATTCTGCGCCGAGCATGATTCTGCAGGCCCTTTTATGTACCTTCTCTAGCTGACGTTGTTGGGTGGAGTTGAGAGAAGACGACCAGGCTGGTGACGCATACGTTAGTTTGGGGAGAATAAAGGCCTTGTAGATGGTGCTCAGCTCTGGCGTGGGTGCCCCAAGTGACCTAAGTCTTCGTAGCATGTAGAGACGGTACGAGGCTGCCTTGACTGTGTTATTTACATGGGCCTTCCAGTCAAGTTTGTTGTCTAGAGTTACACCCAGGAGTTTGGCAGACTGCACCAGCTGGAGAGGATGGGCACCCACTGTGACTGCTGGGGCTTGCACTGGAGTGGTGGCGGTATTGATGTGCATGACTACGGTTTTGGTGTGGTTGATGGTGACCTTGTTCTCCGTAGTCCATGCCTGTAGCCTGTCCAGGGTGTCTTGGAGCGATAAGTAGTCTGGTGCGGTGTTGTCCACTGAAACCCCCACAGTGCAGTCATCCACGTATTTCCACCTGTGAGGAGTGTCCGATAGAGCGTCGTTGATCAGGATGAGGAAGCACAGTGGTCCCATCTTGGTCCCCTGGGGAACACCGCAGGTGAGGTGTTGGAATGTAGAGACCAAGCCCTGATACCTCACTGCTTGGCGACGTCCACTCAAGAAATCAGTGAGCCATGAGACCAGGTTGGTAGGCAGCCCTAGTGCAATAGCCTTGTTGATAACAGTGCAGTGATCAACAAGGTCAAAGGCCTTCCTGAAGTCCACAAGGGCAACGGCCAGTGATGTCTTACGTTTCTGCAAGTTTTTGTGCAGAAAATTCAGAAAGCCCACCAAGCAGTGTGATGTAGAGGAGGTCCTCATATTGCCAAATTGCTGTGAATCAATTGACTGACAGATACTGGCAAATGCCCACTCAAAAACAAAGTCCTCACAAAATAGACTGGGTATGGGGGTGATGGCAACTGGCCTGAGGTCGTTAGGGGACTGTGGGGTGGTGACCTTGGGGATCGGGGTGACAAATGCGGTTTTCCATTCATTAGGGCATTTGCTTTGTCTGAGGGATGCATTAATAATAGAACAGAGGGGGGGTGGCAAGTTCGACTGCAAACTCCTTGTATATTTTGATTGGGAGGTCAATTGGGGTCGTGGAGCGTTTGGATTTAAATTTCAGGAGTTTGTTGGCGATTTCATATGGTTGGACACTGGGAGGGGGGAGGAAGGTAAGTCAGCTGGGAGGAGAGTGAGGTGTGTGTGTGTGTGTGTGTGTGTGTGTGTGTGTGTGTGTGTGTGTGTGACCTGTGGTGAAATGGTCAGCATCCTGCCCGAGTTCGATCCTCGGGCAGGGTGAAACTATGGGCAAGTTTCTTTACGCCATTTGCCTCTGTCTACCCAGCAGTAATTGGGACCCTGGATGTTAATCGATTTGCGGATCGTGTTCCGGGGTAATGGTTAGCCAGTGCAGTTGGCGAGCTGTCCAGTCTTCTCGGACTATTCCTTGACACTGGGTCATGCAGCTCGTTAACTTAGGGTGTGGTTGTTGTGTTGGCGACAGCTTCTACACTTTAACAAATTCACGCCTAGGAGGCCCTTGGGCCGGCCATCCTCGATTTCGAGGGGCTTCCATTATTATGTGTGTGTGTGCTATATAATCCACTATGGATGTGGTAATCATTATTTTACTTGGACTGATGGATGACACGTAGGAGTGGATGTCGTCGCTCTATATGCGGTGGATGAATGTTGGAGGAGGTGACGACGGGTAGCATGAATAAGCTGGTTTACATTCTACCTTACCTATCATGCCTATGGCGACTGTATCCTGCCTACTGCTCGTATCACGGTGATAGCATGCCAGGTTCGTATAATCTAGCATGGGATGACGTACAAATAAAGAGATGAACATTTAATATACGATATAATGGACGTTACTAGTGAGCTTTGGGTATTACAAGTGGCTGGTACAGGTCGATGGTGATAGTATAGTCAGTAACCATAATTACTGGCCCATCCACAGGTCGAGCGTAGTGTGGGTAGAGGTCCTTGTGGACAGCGGCTCACACAGTAGCAACTCACACACCAACACAGCATAAGACCCTTGAATACTTATCACCAGTCGTTCAGGTTATACCTCCTTTTACTCTGGATATAAGGTAACTTTTACTACTCCCACTAACGTGAAATAAATAAATTATAATTTATGTCTACTGGTGCAGTAACATGTTCACTACCCACCAGTAAAAGGACACAGCATCAATTTGGGAATATGTCTGAAGCCAACGCAGGAGTATCTGGTGATGTCCCGCACTACATGATCTTGTCAGGGCCACAGTACAGCAGCAGGCCAAGTCTCATGCTATATGTTAACAGATACAGTCCTCTGATACACTGAACACACCGTCGGGCTGTCAGTACCACTCCTCCTGGCCGTGAAGATTATCACCTCATGAGCTGCCTGTTTATAAATATTAAACTATGAAACATCTACACCACACCTCTAACCAGTGGTAATTAATGTTAATATTACTTATACCATAATGTGAAGCATCCGGCAATAAGTTACTAGGGACTACAAGCCTTATAACATTACATGAATTACTTGGGACTATGTATATGCCTGTATACTAAATATAAGTTACTTAGGACTACATAACTATAACATTAGTCTATATCTCCCACCCAGCGAGGATAATAGAAATAATGAAATATGAGTACTTGTGATCGTAATTCAAAACTTGTGCACCAGCTGACTAACGTCTCAGGTTGACTCACTGTATCTCCTTAACTCACAGAAACAAACACCAAAGTCTCGGTGTGTTGTGGACGCCACTTTAAAATAAGTAATAATATATCAAGATATGACAGTAGATACTCTTAGCGTCACTAGCCAGTGTTGCCTCTCTGTCTTAAAGAGAAATAGAGGAAAAGTCTCAACCTTACTCGGGGTCCAGCGGGACCTTCGCTAGCATCACTCCTTGGGGGCGTGAGGACGGCTGTTCTGGCCCTCTCGGCGGAGTCCTGAAGACCCTCAGTTGCCTCAGCACCTAAGGAGATTGGCGAAGAAGGGTGGCCTATGGGATCCAATCGGCGGAGTTCCTGACGGTTCCGGGCTGCCCTTGCCAATACATGCTAGCAGTGTTTCGTAAGTAACAGTATTTCGGCCTAAAATATCTAAATTTTTAATGGCCATCAATGTTGTTTCTCGTGCCAGCAGCCGGGCCCACGATCACTTGTTACTATCTATACCACTTACAGATTGATCATAATTTCATAATTGAAAGAAAATTTACTACTGCTACGCTTCAGGATTCACTTCCCTTAAGGATGACGTTGCATTAAGACACATAAAAATAACCACTTTGTATTATAATAATAAGCCACCTGTTATTGTCTGTTGTCACTCTTAGTTGTTAATGGCACCTGACACCTTAATAGTACAGCAGTCTGATATGATGAATTACCTGTAGGGGTCATAAATATGTCCGATTCTACAGTGTATAGCATCATGACTTGTTTTATTAGTACATGGGATATTTCTCAATGTATGTGGATAAAATTAGGAACTTGTATTATATGAACTAATGAACAAATTCTCATCTTTCAGTTTTTGCAATATAAACAATGAGATTCATTAGACTAGGTACAAGTAAAAAAAAATATTTTCCTCTCCTTTTGTACGATTGTATATATTAATTGAATATTAAATCGCGTTATGTTATGATTTATAACATATCGTTGATCATAACTTATGAGCAACGATAGCCTACTGTTTCACGGACAATAATTTGACATAAGATACAATAATTTAAAATAAGGGATTTTCAACAGCCTATTGATTACTGAACCGTGTATATCAAGTTATCTCAAGAACCTAGAGTATGGCGCCTCCCTCACTACTCTCTGAAACAGCTTCAGTAAGAAAGGCTGCAGTTCAGATGCGAACTTTCAAGAGTTCTATGTAGTATTGTACATGAAGCTGTGGTTTGCACACACTGTCCTGTCAGGAGCCTTGAGTTTCATACACGTACTGTACACACATGAATTTTGTTTTGCTAACTATCAGTATGTAATTTCAACCTAACCTAATTATCAATGAGTTATTTAACCTAACCTAATATAACCTAAACTACTTATGCCAACCCAACATAACCTAAGAAATCGACCCAACAAAACTATCATGAAATAATTCAACCTAACCTAACCTAACCTAACCTAAGCACATATTTGTCTCCGGCTGAAGTATACCTGACCACCTTTATGTCGTCCCATTAGGAAGCTGATGAGTCTGTGTTATATTTGTTCCTCATTACAAAACGAAATTCATCTTTAAATAATGTTACAGCGGACGACACACACCTATTGCTGTGTTTGGTGACGCGTTTTTGTCAAATAGAGATAACTTTTTGGTTTTACTACTACACTTAATATTAATTCGTATATTGTAAGATTTTGTATATTTCTTTTCAGGACTTGCTTACTGCCATATGATGTTTAATTTATACTTTAAATAGGTTAGGTTAGGTTTGGTCAGGTCAGGTTACATTTTGTATGAAGATATTCATTTATTTGTACATTTATGATCTACATGATCGTTTATGACCGGTGAAAAGTTTCCCAAAATGAGAAATACCTAGAATTTATCACTAATCGTCAATTATGCATATTTAGTGTAACGTATAGTATATATTCCGTTTATATTTGTTTGTTTTCATATTATTTTAGTCAATTATTTGTTGACATTAAATTACAATAAGTAAATATTATTAAAAACAACACTGAAAAACACACAAGTGACTTTGTAACATATAATCAAGTCGAGATAATAATACCAATACCACGTGCTGGTCAAGCTCCGAAAGAGTTGTCCGAGGGTCTAGCTAACCTCTGGTCGGGGCTTGACCAGCAAGAAAAAAAACAAAAAATTATTTTGGTGATACGTGGTGTAATGGTCAGCATGCTCGGCTTTTAATGCGAGTCGACCCGAATTCGATTCCCAAGCAGGGTAGGACTGTTTTTTTTTTTTTACGTCATTTGTCTCTGTCGACCCAGCAGTAATTAGCGACCTGGATGTTAATCGATTAGTGGATTGTGATCGGGATAATGGTTAGCCAGTGCAGTTGGCGAGTTGTCCGGTCTTCTCGGATTATTCCTTGACACTAGGTCATGCAACTCGTTAACTTAGGGTGTGGTAGTTGTGTTGACTATATCTTCTACACGTTAAACAAATTCACGCCTTGGACCTGCCCATCCTCGTACACGAGGGGCAACCATTAATATTACTTGAGTAAATGTTATAAGTATATACTGCAGTTAGTCTATAGTATAAAAGACAAAGAATATCAAAATATATATATTTAGTTCCAGGGTTTATTTAGTTAATTATTACTTGCACTTATTACTGGTATTTGTTTTCCTCTCTTCTGTATAGTTTAAATCTTTACTGTTGTTTTGAGTAACTTTAGATTTAATTATTTTTCTCCGAAACTTACGTTTTTTACATTTTTTCCGAATACATCATAATATCATATCACCCATGATGATTATCCTGTAAGTAAAACGAAAAAAAATAATAACACTTAATTAATATTTGTTAATGTAAGGTTAAGTTAGTTTAAGTTTTCCATTTCACAATTCATTAATACCTAATATGATGACGTACATGATCGCCGATGGCCATTCAGAAGCTTAAAATAATACATAGAAGTTATCGATATTAGGCAATTATCCCTGTTTAGTTTAAGCTTTTACAAATCATCAATCGATTTTGTCAAATAGAGATAACTTTTTGGTTTTTTATTACAACTTAATATTAATTCGTATATTGTAAGATTTTGTATATTTCTTTTCAGCCCTTGCTTACTGCCATATGATGTTTAATTTATACTTTAAATAGGTTAGGTTAGGTTTGGTCAGGTCAGGTTACATTTTGTATGAAGGTATTCATTTATTTGTACATTTATGATCTACAGGATCGTTTATGGCCGGTGAAAAGTTTCCCAAAAAGAGAAATACCTAGAATTTATCACTAATCGTCAATTATCCATATTTAGTGTAACATATAGTATATATTACGTGGAGTTCCGTTTATATTTGTTTGTTTTCATATTATTTTAGTCAATTATTTGTTGATATTTAGCTTACATGTAATAAGTCAATATTATTAAAAACAACACTGAAAAACTCATGTGACTTTGTAACATATAATTAGCTCGAGATAATAATACAAATACAACGTGATGGCCAAGCTCCGAAAGAATTGCCCGGGGGTCTAGCTAACCTCTGGTCGGGGCTTGACCAGCACGAAAAAAAAAAACTTTTTTATTTATTATTTTGGTGACCTGTGGTGTAATGGTCAGCATGCTCGCCTTTTAAGCGACTCGACCCGAGTTCGATTCCCGAGCAGAGTAGGACTTTTTTTTTTTTTTTACGTCATTTGTCTCTGTCGACCCAGCATTAATTAGCGACCTGGATGTTAATCGATTAGTGGATTGTGTTCCGAGGTAATGGTTAGCCAGTGCAGTTGGCGAGTTGTCCGGTCTTCTCGGATTATTCCTTGACACTAGATCATGCAACTCGTTAACTTAGGGGGGTCTAGTAGTTATGTTGACTATAGCTTCTACACCTTAAACAAATTCACCCCTTGGACCTGCTTATCCTCGTACACGAGGGGCAACCATTATTATTCCGTGATTAAATGTTATAAGTATATACTGCAGTTCGTCTATAGTATAAGAGACGAAGAACATCAAAATATATATATTTAGTTCCAGGGTTTATTTAGTTATTTATTACTTGCACTTATTACTGGTATTTGTTTTCCTCTCATCTGTATAGTTTAAATCTTTACTGTTGTTTTGAGTAACTTTAGATTTAATTCTTTTTCTCCGAAACTTACGTCTTTTACATTTTTTTCCAGTATATATTATAATGTCATATCACCCATGATGATTATCCTGTATGTAAAACGAAAACAAAAAAATCACCCTTTTTTTACGGGGATTAGCCCACCGGGCACAGGTCACTGACCCACGTCGGGGCCTGGGGGGAGCGAAAATGTAATAATAATAATAATAAATAATAGTCATAATAATTCATAATAAATAAAATTTATGATAAACCAAACAAAAACAAAATATTAAAATATGATGATAATAATAAAGTAACTGTAATAATAATAATAATATTAATAATAAAGAACTATAAATACAAAAATGAAAAAAAAAGATCAAAAGTGAGAAACGACATATGTATGTTGTGTTGTCAATGGTAAGAGAAACAATTGAGTCACTGCAATTGTGTGTAAATGAAGCAAAAAGTCAGATGAGCAACCTGGGACTTGGCCACAATTTTCGTGATGCCATATGACAGCAGGGTCTACCATTAGACAACACATTATGCTTCCAATATCTTCCCAGGCGGTAGTACCTCCCTGTTTGGTAGCTGCCTACTACCTACTACCACTTAGTTAATATGTGTTAATGTTAAGTTAACTTAGTTTAAGTTTTCTATTTCACAATTCATTTATACCGAATATGATGAAGTACATGATCGCCCATGGCCAGTTAAAAGCTTAAAATAATACATAGAAGAGATCGATATTAGGCAATTATCCCTGTTTAGTTTAAGCTTTTACAAATCATCAGTCGTTTTAGTCAAATAGCGATAACCTTTTGGTTTTATTATTACAACTTAATAAAAATTAATTCTTATATTGCAAGATTTTGTATACAGTATTTCTTTTCAGCCCTTGCTTACTGCCATATGATGTTTAAATTATACTTTAAATAGGTTAGGTTAGGTCAGGTCAGGTCAGGTTAGGTTAGGTTACATTTTGTATGAAGGTATTCATCTATATATGTATTTATGACTAGCAGAAACGCTGTCCTCCGGGCAGCTCATTCGCTAGGCCACGGTAGGACGTCACCCTCCGGGAGGCTCCACATTGTCTCACTGTTCGGTCTCCAAAACTTCTTCTTCCATCAATAGTTCATTAACAGTGTATGTAAGTTCCACCATTTTTTTACTACAACAGTACAGCAAAGTATATTTATTTAGCATTAAACTGTTATTATTTTATTGTCTAATCATCACTACATATAACACCACCCATCATCACTACATATAACATCATCCATCATCACTACATGTAACACCATCCATCATCACTACATAAAACACCACCCATCGTCACTACATATAACAACATCCATCATCACTACATATAACATCATCCATCATCACTCCATATAACACCATCCATCATCACAACATATAACACCATCCATCATCACAACATATAACACCACCCATCATCACTACAGATCGGTAAAGTAGTTTCCGAGATTCTCTTGCGGACACACAGACAAACAGACATACTTCTTTGTTATATATATATATATATATATATATATATATATATATATATATATATATATATATATATATATATATATATATATATATATATATATATATATATGACCGGTGAAAAGTTTCCCCAAAAGAGAAATACCTAGAATTTATCACTAATCGTCAATTATCCATATTTAGTGTGACATGTAGTATATATTACGTGGAGTTCCGTTTATATTTGTTTGTTTTCATATTATTTTAGTCAATTATATGTTGACATTTAGCTTAAAATAAGTAAATATTATTAAAAAACAGCACTGAAAAACTCACAAGTGACTTTGTAACATATAATTAGGACGAGATAATAATACAAATACGACGTTGAAGTACATGATCTCCGATGGCCAGTTAGAAGCTTAAAATAATACATAGAAGCTATCGATATTAGGCAATTATCCCTGTTTAGTTTAAGCTTTTACAAATCATCAATCGTTTTTGTCAAATAGAGATAACTTTTTGGTTTTATTATTACAACTTAATATTAATTCGTATATTGTAAGATTTTGTATATTTCTTTTCAGCCCTTGCTTATTGCCATATGATATTTAATTTATACTTTAAATCGGTTAGGTTAGGTTTGGTCAGGTCAGGTTAGGTTACATTTTGTATGAAGGTATTAATTTTTTGTACATTTATGATCTGCATGATCGTTTATGGCCGGTGAAAAGTTTCCCAAAAAGAGAAATACTTAGAATTTATCACTAATCGTCAATTATCCATATTTAGTGTAATTTTTTTTTTTTTACGGGAATTAGCCCACCCAGGCATAGGTCAAACGACCCACAACGGAGCCTGGGGGGCGAAAAAAAAACGGAAAGAAATTGTAAATATAGAAAAAAAGGTTATACTGTATTAATCTACACCACGAAGATGCCGGAAAACCAGCTTTTTAAAGTGAGACAGATTATAAGAGCATGGAAACACAGAAGAAGGCAGAGCACTCCACAGTTTGGCTGTGTGAGGAAAGAAGGAGGTACTATAACGGGTTATTCTCGTGTGACTGACATCCACAGAGAAACGGTGGGCACAGCGGGCAAAACGTGTGTTACGAACCCATGGCCTTGCCGGCGGTACACAGGATGCCAAATCCACCGAACATGCCCGTTAAAGTACCTGTAAAAGAGAGAGAGTGAGGCAACATTGCGGCGAAGAGAAAGGGAAGAGAGATTGTCGACTAAGGGAGGAGAGTTAATAAGACGAAATGCCTTTGATTCCACCCTATCTAATAGTTGGACAGAAGAGCCACCCCAGATATGAGAGCAGTACTCCAAGTTAGGACGAATGAATCCCTTATATACTTGGAGCAACTGCTCAGGAGTGAAGTAGCTGCGGCATCTGTACAGCATTCCCAACTTTCGGGAGGCAGCTTTAGTTATACTAAGGATGTGTGATTTCCAGGACATATTGGAGGAAATGGCGAGGCCTAACATATTTATTTCAGAATTTGGGATTATGATAGTGTCCTGAAATGTAATTGGTGGGAGATCGTCCAATTTACAAAGTGTAATTGGTAAGTATTGAGTTTTATTACTATTGAACTTAGTCAAGTAGTACCTCCTCATTCAGAAATGCTGCACAGATCCGCGTTGATAGACGTAATGATATCAGTTCTAGAAACAGATCTAGTTTGAGAGTTAGGAGGAAGAGGAAAATGTGAGGAAGAGTGAAGAGTAGAATCATCAGCGTAAGAATGGATAGAATTAGTTTTAGTGAGAAGTAAATCATTGATAAAAAGAAGGAGGAGAGTGTGTGAAAGAACAGAACCCTGTGGGACGCCACTACTGGTAGAGTAAAGTAAAGTATGAGGAGTCACCCAAGACCTTAGCCTAATTCTCTGGGAACACATAAGTAAACACACTAGAGCTATAGCCACAGTCAGGTAATAAAAATACTCTTTTTTGGGGTTACATATAATATAAAATTTATAACGATAAGGTAAAAAAAATGTTACTCTCATATTTTAAGTAAATTTACTTTTTCTACTCCTTTAGGATCAAATATATGTAAACATTCAAAGCCCGGAATAGAGGCAACCAACTGTCACCGTGTCAGTCTAAGATATCTGTTTTTAATTGTGGATTCAATTTTTTTTTTGTAAAGAAAAAATACTTATACGTTGTTTAGTATTTCTTGATGAGCCCTTTAGTTTTAGGTTACATTAAAACATATATAGAAAACAATTTAAGGATAATATTTGATATATTCTAATAGAACTTTATCCTTGTATATTAATCTTGGTAACACGTACAGATGTTTCATGGTAGTGATAATTTTAGTCTAAGTAAAATATCACCTGAAACAGCATCTATTAAGCGATTACTCCACAACACAGATTTATCTCTACACGGTCATTATTCCCTTATCAAACTGGTGATTTATTATGGGTACGGGTTTACTCCACCCACTAGTTAACGAGGGCATAATAAAGTTAAAACCTATAGAAGCTCGCCTGATGCTCAGTACATTCCGTGTTATTGGAGCTAATGGTAATAATTTAACAAGATAAAGTCACTTGAGTCCGATGACCTGAATTAATCCAAATTTAAGTGTATTTCAAATGGGAAATAATATCAGGCATCCTTAACCATGGAAATTAGAAGCTGTTTTGATGAGTAGTCCAGACCAGGTGTGTCCGTCACTGATGGCCTTATAGGTGATGGGAGGTTCGCCCATATACACATCAGTCAAAATGAAACTCACTGCGTGTACCGGATAGTTCCTCTCCATAATGATTTTTTTTAAGTATGTGTTAGTAATCGCGAAGTTAGTCTCATCATGTATACCTCCCATCTGTATTATTTTAAACTGGTTTATAGCCTGTGTCGGTGTCTACACTATCACTCTACTTCTCTACCAGAGCTTCTCAACTGGGGAACCACAAAGTATTTTCTAGAGGGTCGACGGATTGAAAACATAGATGGTCTTGGAGATGCCACGCGTTATAAAACAATTACTAAATACTTCTTCTTAATAAAGTTGATACAATTCTGAGAGAGTATTTCACTTCCTCATTTACCGACTTATTAAATTACTGTATGGTTATAATGGAATCATTTTATTGATAAAGTAAATATATTCTTCATTGCTCTGCTTATTGTATTAGTATAAGAATAAATAAGTGACAAAGATATACAAGAGGAGTGAATTATTCATTATAAAATAGCTTTTATACATTAACCAATACTGTATATTAAGAGAAGTGAAGCTGTAATATATAAGCACCTTACAAACTTAATATAACAGAGACACCGTGACCTTACGGGGGGACTGACCATCAGGTTCTGCTGGTTCTGGGTACAAGTCTGAACAAATTTTCCGATGTCTCTTTGTTTAAGTTAAATTTCCCCCCAAAATAATACTTTAACAAATCTCTTTTAACTTACAGAATCCAACATTTCAGGTTTAATTATAAATCAGATCATAATATCAGTGTTTACATATACACAAGAGTTGAGGCGTTTTCTTGTGTTCATGACAGCAGCACAATCTCGGGTGCCAGTGACGTCGGCCTATGGTAAATTCGGCCAAGTAACCTCGGCCCGCATCCAGTGGTGACCTCGGCCCACATCCAGTGATAACCTCGGGTCACATCTAGTGGTAACCTCGGCCCACATCCAGTGGTGGCCTCGGCCCATATTCAGTGATAACCTCGGGTCACATCCAGTGGTAACCTCGGCCCACATCTAGTGGTAACCTCGGCCCACATCCAGTGGTGACCTCGGCCCATATCCAGTGATAACCTCGGGTCACATCTAGTGGTAACCTCGGCCCACATCCAGTGGTGACCTCGGCCCATATCCAGTGATAACCTCGGTTCACATCTAGTGGTAACCTCGGCCCACATCCAGTGGTAACCTCGGCCCACATCCAGTGGTGACCTCGGCCCATATCCAGTGATAACCTCGGGTCACATCTAGTGGTAACCTCGGCCCACATTCAGTGGTGACCTCGGCCCATATCCAGTGATAACCTCGGGTCACATCCAGTGGTAACCTCGGCCCACATCCAGTGGTGACCTCGGCCCATATCCAGTGATAACCTCGGGTCACATCTAGTGGTAACCTCGGCCCACATTCAGTGGTAACCTCGGCCCACATTCAGTGGTGACCTCGGCCCATATCCAGTGATAACCTCGGGTCACATCCAGTGGTAACCTCGGCCCACATCCAGTGGTGACCTCGGCCCATATCCAGTGATAACCTCGGGTCACATCTAGTGGTAACCTCGGCCCACATTCAGTGGTAACCTCGGCCCACATTCAGTGGTGACCTCAGCCCATTTTAGTGATTTCGTCCCATCATAATATTGGCCGAGATCACCATCAATAATTTTCTTTGGCAATAGTTAAGCCATATGAAAAGTACCCAATGGTTAGGTTAGGTTAGGTTAGGTTAGGTTAGGCTAGGTTAGGTTAGGTTAGGTTAGGCTAGGCTAGGTTAGGTTAGGTTAGGCTAGGTTAGGTTAGGTTAGGTTAGGCTAGGTTAGGTTAGGCTAGGTTAGGTTAGGTTAGGTTAGGTAAAAAGTTTAAAAGTAGTGAAATTAAAGATAAAGATCAAGTACACACGCACACTAATTGATCACCATGGAGTGGTATAAGGAGCTCTGGTGCAACTGAAAGGGGTGACATAACGAGGCTATTGTAAGGCTGGCAGATAAGGTCAAATATTATACCTTCCTATTTACATGTATAAGAAACTATGATGAAAATATCTGCCTAGATAACGGTGGACATCCCTCAAGTGCCAAAAAACAAATATTGCAATTCTTAGAGAGTGACATCCCGATCACCCATGAAACTTACATCACGAATATACATAGATTTATTGAAACATACTCGTTGGTTTTTGAGATACTTTGATTAAATTTATTAATACATAGAGAACTTTATACATACGGTACGGATACGTGAATAAAAACATGCATGTAAAGGCAATCATATACATACCTGCCTACTGAGGTACTGTACTGATCCTAGGAGCTTTTATACTCGACATTTCAGATTTGTCTTGTTGTTATATAAAAGACCAATGGCGTGTGTATTCAGGAAAGTATTATAACAGGTAAAAAAACATTAAATATAAAAAAAGGGGGGGGAGAAAGGTAGTGAAACTTGGCATGTGGTAACCGCAGAGTTGTACCCCACCACCGCCGGTAATTGATGATACACACAACTGCTGGTCTAATGTGTTGTTGCTTATTACAATCTTTACCCTTGGGTGATGTTCCTTAACTCGTATAATGGTATGTGTTATATACCTTATTAATGCAGCTCTAAGTTATGATATTTGAGAATAACAAGTGGTACACCTTTTCACATATCCGTTGAGACATTGTTACACAACTATTTGACAAATTTCATAACAGAACACATATCGAATGATAATCTAAAATAACTGTTGGTGGTATGTCATTCTCCAATTGTTACATTCTCAAACTATATGTAGACTGTCGGTTTATTGTTCACGTCTGTCAACTTCATAACTTATGTCAATCACTTCCGTTAGCATGAACGAACAGTTATTTTAGATTATCATTCGATATGTGTTCTGTCATTCGGTTATGAAATTTGTCAAATAGTTATGTAACAATGTCTCAACGGATATGTGAAAAGGTGTAATTCACCTCATATTAATCAGCTCAATGAAGTATTACATGAAGTGGATGTATTTTCTATGTAATGTTATGTATAATATCTTAGTAATGAATGTCATAAATAAAAGACCAGATAATGTTGTTAACAAAGGGGTCGTCAACTTGTGCTAAGGGGGAGGACGTCTCTGGATTATGTTGTCGAGGCTGTTAGGTAAAACTAGACTCTGGAGCAAGGTGTTGTGGGAGTATATTTTAGAATCAGCTCTTCTCTATCAGCTTAACATAATTATTACAACAGCTGAATATCACTGGGCGAGTTTTTAGTCGAATCATCTACTGCTTCAGTATTAGTGATATAATTTTTCAATTAATTTACATAAGTTTTGTAAAAATAGATTTATATTTGAATAACATACAAAATGATACTAATACGAAAACTTTTTTTTTTTTGCTCTCGGAACAGAATTTAATGTGTAGGCAAATATTACTCGTGTAAATCGCCACGTGTCTAAGACCCATCAAGATGCTTCACACATGATGGATCAGTTCATACTTGAGAGAGTAAGAGGAGGCGACACATAACACAACAAAGAGGCAAAATCTTTCTGAGAGAACTACAGTATTAGGAACAAAATTAAGCTGTAATAAAGTTTTTTCAGACTTTTTTCATCTTACTGCTTGTGTGAGTCAGCTCTGAAAGTGTCTAAAGAATCTTCTGGATAATTAAATTATAAGTTGAAATGGAAAGCAACAAGGAAATATTGTTAAGCAGGAAAGACAAAAATATATCCAATATGAAATTTTAGCCAAATTACAAAATACATTTTACAGTCCAACAAAAAATTTAAAAAACTCTTTTGACGTCATGTAAATTGTTTTATGAATATCCAAAATTTTATGTCGTATGTAATTTGCATTTTATTTGTGAGTTGGCTATCGTGTTGCTATCAACTGATAATAGAATTTAGAGCACGTCATCATTTATTTGATCAATATATAGTTGTTTCACTTATTATTATTTTTCCTGAATATACATATATTATCAATCTTTTCTTTCGTTTTCTGTAAATTCAATTACCAACAAATCTCTCTCATCTCAGGTTGATATTCTCAACACCACATCTAGTGAGGACACACCCGCCGCCACGTGTATATATATATATATATATATATATATATATATATATATATATATATATATATATATATATATATATATATATATATATATATATATATATATATATATATATATATATATTGTTACGAACCCCTCCACCAATTGTCCTGATCTACCTACCCAGCACCACGAGCAACGCCATCTAGGGACGAGACACGAGTATGACTCGTCTTAGTTAACACTCCGGGGTTTCCCTTCTCCATATCCTGGTTGTTGCGTCACTTCCTCCAAGTCTTCTTTGTGAGCTCCAATTCGAGGAGAGAGCACTACACTCTGGGAAGTGACCACAGGATCACCTATCCTCTAAACCTACGGCACAGTGACTACCTACCGTCTTCTACAATACTCAGCCTTGCTCGTCAGCCATCTCAGCTCCGCACTTAAGTATTTGTAATCTTGTATTGCCTCCCCCACGTCCACATGCTTTAGAATTGTTGTATGTTGTATAACTATGTATATACTGTTAATGTTTAGGTTAAGTATGGTTAAGGGTAATTTATAGGAAGCTGATTATTTTGTTAAGGAATTCATGGTACTTTATTATACAC
>NW_024730136.1:0-1620 GCF_018991925.1 Homarus americanus | reverse complement strand
AATCACATAGCCCCTACTATTGCACACACTAGCTACTTTAAGAAGCCCTGTAGCTTTCATGTAGATCTTAGGGAGAATCAATCAAGATCACACATTCCTCAAGTTGCCACAAACATCACATATCCTGAAGATACACTGCCCTGTACTTAATTTTTAATATGTATAACATTTTAAAACAAAACAAAATACAATTACAAAAGTTTGTCCAGAGGAAAATTCATTGGTTACAAAGTTGTGAACACGTAATAAATAAATAATTTTAACTGGAATATTTTACAGTGTTGTGCCAGCTAAGAAAATATTGTTACAAAATGAAGATGAAACTACTGTACAAAATATCGTAACTTCAACACTGTTAAGACAATTGTTGACTTATTTTGTACTTTTTTATTTCCACTTGTATAACGAACTATTTTACTCTTGCTGGCAATTTCGGATTAAAAGATGCTAGTTTAAAGAATTACCGCAATTTTCAGTTCTTATTAAATCATTACAACTTGCTTGTAACATTACAGTCACAAGTTCTCTCTGTATTTGATTTTAAGTGAGCTGTAGTTTGTTAGGCATTCCATTGGTGGGTCACTCCACTCTAGTAGTCTACGTCAATGGTGAACAGACCACAAGAGCAATGACGTCATCACCAGTGTCTGCCTTATTGGTAAGACAGAAGCCCTTCTCACCACACACCTCACAGTCAGTCCTGCCCTCTCCTACACCACAGGGAGTCCTTCCTCACTCTACGCCTCAGAGAGTCCTTTCCATTCACTCCACACTACAGTGAGTCCTTCACACCCTACACCCACAGGAGTCCTCCTTCCTCACCTTAGCATCAACGTGACTCTTCCCACATCTACACATCACAGCGAGTCCTTCCCCCACTCTCACCTCACAGTGGAGTCCTTCCTCACCCCTACACATCACAGTAAGTCCTCCCTTCACCCTACATCACAGTGAGTCCTTCCTCACCCTTCACATCACAGTAAGTCCTTCCCTCACTCCTACACATCACAGCGAGACCTTTCCTCACTCCTACACATCACAGTGTCCTTCAAACTCCTATACACCACAATGAGTTCTCATACTACACAGCGCTCTCATGTCTTTCCCTTCCATTCCCCACAAAACACAGTGCCCCTCAGTCCCACACACACACATTGCATCCAACCTCACCCCACACACAGCAAGTCCCTCCCTTATCCCACACAACAATGTATGTCCTCCAATCATTCCAAAAACACCTCCATTTCCTCCTCCTCCCTCCTGGGTCAGCGTCCTCTCACTCCTAGGTCAGTCGTCCTCCTCTCCCAGGTCAGTAAGCCTCCCTCTCACCCTAGTAGGTCAGTAATCCTCCTCCTCACCCTTAGGGTCAGTAAGTGCTCCTCCCTCAATCCTTAGGCTCAGTGTCTACCTCCCACCCATAGGTCCGTAAATCCTCCTCTCATTCCTTAGTGGGTCAAATCCTCTCCACCCATTAGGAGCCACAACCTCTCCCCACTCCTAGGGTCAGTAAGTGCCCCCCACTCCCCATCAGTAAGTCCTCCCCACCCAGGTCAGTCAAGTCCTCCTCCACCTCACCACTCCTCCCTCACCACCAGCAGGTCAGAAGTCCTCCTCTCATTC
>NW_024730135.1:0-2063 GCF_018991925.1 Homarus americanus | reverse complement strand
CTGGTTGTCCTGGGAGGCCGCCCCCACCCACAATAGCTGTCTCCATCAGTGATGCCAACGCGGCCGGAGCGCCTTCACCACCTGAAATCAATGGACACAGTGACTCTCCTTCGTTAGCCAATGCAGGTCAGGTTAGAGCCTGCCAAGTAAGTGTACCAGTGAACAATGGCAGTGATAGTGTCAGTGGAGCTTCTGAAGGAGCTGGTGCCTCCTCTCACCTAATTTCTTGTGTCTAGTATTCAGGTCACCCATCAGGACAGTGGGCTCAGTGTGTAAAAAGTCTGAGAGATCTGTGTACTGAAGCTGATCTGAGGGAGCATAGGCGTTTAGCACGTTGAGTGTGGAGTTGCCAGGTGGATAGTGATCCCATGGTACTGAAGGTTGGTAGTCTTTTTGGATACAAGAGGTACATGCGGGAGTGACTTCTTAACATACATCAAACATGTGTGGTTAGAACTAGGATCATAATACACATAATTGGGCAGACTGGGTGGGGGCTTACCATTAGGGGTGTGAGACCTCCTGCAGACACACAATATCGATGTCCTCAGTCACAACTTTGTGGTGTAGGTCAGGGTATCGTTTTCTAAGGGATGAGATGTTCCAACTCATCACCTTCACCGCTCTGTATCTTTGTCTGATTAACACTGGCCATTATGAAATGTATTTGGAACTTTGTCTGGTATTAACACTGGCCATTATGAAATGTATTTGGAAAGAAGCAAAAGGCACTGTATGATACTGTTCTTTTCTGCGCTGCTTGTCCCTTCGACAGGCAGTAGGCCACCTAACGTTTTTGAAACATTTCTGGAGCATGTACGGCTCAACAATTGTTGTATTTCAGTGGCAGACAACAACACACTTTGGTTACACTCGACATTACCACCATTTTCTGTTTGTGTTTGTTCATCTTCACTGACCATGTCCACAGAAGCATCAGTAAAACTGTTACTAGTATCACTATTTTCCTCTGCGTGAACACTAGTTCCTGGTGGGTCTTGAGTTTCCACATCTGGTACTGATATCTGAATGTCTTCAGTTTGACTGTAATTTTTCCGTAGCTGCTGCACTGTGTTGGTGGCGTTTTTATTCTGTAGTGTATCACAGAGGCTCCTTAACATTTCAGTTTGAGCTGTGAATTGAGCTTTGAGTTCTTTAATTTCATTTTTCAAATCATTGATCTCTTCACGTTGTGAGTGTTCACGGAGTGTGTTGGCAGCTACCTGTTGTGTCGGTACGTCTGTGTTGCCCATACTGATCTTTCGATGACTGCTGGTGATGATCCTGGAGCTTTGGTGGGAGGGCGGGCCAGGGGTTGGCCGTAGGGAGTACCCTAGCGCATTAGTGTTTCTTGAGACCTGCCTGGGTGGCGGGTCTGGGCGCTGAAGGGGTGTAGGAGATCTAGAACAGTCAGGGTGCCATACGGAATTCCAACTATTTTGCAGTTAATACACTTCTGTTGGATGACACCCCCTTGAGCAACTGTATCTCTGCAAACCTGTGTTGCATGATGCCTTGAGCAGAGACCACACCACGGCTTAGTCGAGGGGCATAACCGGGCCACATGGCCCCAGTGCTGACAATTGTAACACCTCCGGTTGGGGGCTGATAGAGAGTGTTACGAACCACGCCGTCTATTGTCATGATCTACCTACCCAGCACCACGAGCAACGCCATCTATTGTCATGATCTACCTACCCAACACCACGAGCAACACCATCTAGGGACGAAACCCGAGTATGACTAGTCTTAGTCACCACTCAGGGGTTTCCCTTCTCCATATCCTGGTTGTTGCGTCTCCTCCAAGTCTTCCTCATCAGCTCCAGATCGAGGAAAGTTCAGTTCACTCTGGAAGTGACCACACTAGGATCACCTATCCTGAAACCTACGGCACAGTGACTACCTACCATCTTCTTCAATACTCAGCCTTACTCATCAGCCATCTCAGCACTGCATGAGTATTTTGTAATCTTATATTGCCTCCCACCTCCACCTTGCCAGATTGTTGTATGTTGTGTAAATATGTATATACTGTTAAGCCAATGTTGCGTATGTTTAGGTTA
>NW_024730134.1:0-10850 GCF_018991925.1 Homarus americanus | reverse complement strand
TGACACACCCTACTGACTGAGGGTCTAGACTTTAGAGGCACATCCGGGTGGTTGCTAGTACAATAAGTACATGCCATGTACCACCAGATGAAAAAGAAATTTAATTGTGAAAAAATATATGTAAAAAAACACGGACATATACTCTTTCCCTTTGCGTCACGGTAGACATTTAAATGGCTGGCGAGCACGTGGGTGTATTTAAATGCATCTTAAGGGCATTAAAACTGACCGAAATCTTTTCTGTGAGGCTTGCCAATGTCTCGGATGATTTTTGTAATGAACGAATATGAGGACCCCATTTTGAGCGAAAAATGCCAATATTTTACCTGAATCTCCGCTTAAAATGCTATAGCACAAAATTCTGACCTGATTGAGCAAAATGGATAACATTTTTGAGATTAGCATGCAAAATACACCCAGAAAAGCTTAATAATACACAAACCTCAAAAACTATGCAGGGCAGTGTAATAATAATAATAATAATAATAATAATAATAATAAAATAATAATAAAATAATAATAATAATAATAATAATAATAATAATAATAATAACAATAACAATAATAATAATAATAATAATAATAATAAAATAATAATAATAATAATAATAATAATAATAATAATAATAATAATAATAATAATGATAATAATAATTAACGGTTTATTGAAAGAGCATAGCAGCCACAAGACAGAAAATATACAGTTACATATTTGGGGAATGGGTTTCGAATTACAAATAATATACAAGTAACATAAGTGATACAAATAAGACATATAATAACTAGATGGGGAAAAGCTCAAACTACAGTTCATTTCAACATAGTGACAGTGCAAGGAGTAGTGTTTACTGGGAGTGAATACACTGGTTTATTACAAGTTATTGATAAATTTTACAATGGTTGGGACTGGGCTGTTCTTATAGCGATCAGTTCGTGCACGTATGGGCTGGATGCGGTTGTGGTGTCGAACAGCAATTCTCGGGCGAGGGATCTCAGGTGGTAGTAGGAGCCGGTGTCGAGGATGGTGTGTTAGGGTGTGTTAGAGAGTGTTAGGGTGTGTTATAGTGTGTTAGAGTGAGTTATAGTGTGTTAGAGTGTGTTAGAGTGTGTAGCATATCCTAGCTTGAGTTACCACCACTTAGTGTAGGTCTGTATGTCTTGAAGTAGGAGAGAGAGAGAGAGAGAGAGAGAGAGAGAGAGAGAGAGAGAGAGAGAGGTTGCCAGTTGGTAAATATCAGGAATATTTCTCACATTAATCACCTTCTCGGTCGTTACAATATTCATGAGAGGTAACGACCCTCAACTACTGCTCAAAAATCCCCATGCCAGAAGTCCGGAAGAATTAAATACCGGATTTTTAGTTGTGATTACCTGATTTTTAGGTGTGATTACCGGATTTTTAGTCGTAATTACCGGATTTTTAGTCGTAATTACCGGATTTTTAGTTGTGATTACCGGATTTTTAGTCGTGATTACCGGATTTTTTGGTGTGATTACCGGATTTTTAGTCGTAATTACCGGATTTTTAGTCGTGATTACCGGATTTTTAGTCGTGATTACCGGATTTTTTTACTAAGACCTCGATAATTCGGAATAGTTTATATCAATATCTCGGACTATAAAAAAAACCTAACCTAACCTCTTCTGCCACTGTGTGTGTGTGTGTGTATGTGTTAAGATATATGAATTTAAAAGGACCTCTCTCTCTCTCTCTCCAACCACCATTAGTCATCCGTCCCATAAACAGTTCCCACTTGTCTTAATATCTGTTTAACTTATTGATTTACCCGCTCTTGCGCGCACACACACACATACACACATACATACATACATACACACACACACACATACACACATACATACATACATACATACATACATACATACATGGATATCAATTCACTAGAGTCGGTGCAGCGAAGAATGACAAAAATGATTCCGGGACTTAGAAACCTTCCATATCAGGATAGGTTAAAGAAACTTAACTTGCATTCACAAATGGGTGGTGGGATGAGTGGAAATGCTTAGCAACTTTGTGGTAAGTGCTGGAACGCTGGAAAGTTTTAAATGGAGGCTAGATAGGGTGATGGACGAGTGGAACAAGCTTAGCAACTTTGTAGTAAGTGCTGGAACGCTGGAAAGTTTTAATGGAGGCTAGATAGGTGGTGGACGAGGGAACAAGCTTAGCAACTTTGTAGTAAGTGCTGGAACGCTGAAAGTTTTAAATGGAGGCTAGCTAGGTGGTGGGACGAGTGGAACAAGCTTAGCAACTTTGTAGTAAGTGCTGGAACGCTGGAAAGTTTCAAAAGGAGGCTAGATAGGGTGGTGGACGAGTGAACAAGCTTAGCAACTTTGTAAAGTGCTGGAACGCTGAAAGTTTCAAAAGGAGGCTAGATAGGGTGGTGGACGAGGAACAAGCTTAGCAACTTTGTAGTAAGTGCTGTAACGCCGGAAAGTTTCAAAAGGAGGCCAGATAGGCGGTGGACGAGTGGAACAAGCTTAGCAACTTTGTAGTAAGTGCTGAACGCTGGAAAGTTTCAAAAGGAGGCTGGATAGGGTGGTGGACGAGGAACAAGCTTAAAACTTTGTAGTAAGTGCTGAACGCTGGAAAAAGTTCTAATAGGGAGGTTAGATAGGTGGTGGACGAGTGAACAAGCTTAGCAACTTTTGTAGTAAGTGCTGAACGCTGGAAAGTCTTAACAGGAGGCTGATAGGGTGGTGGCCGAGTGAACAAGCTTTAACAACTTTGTAGTAAGTGCTGGAACGCTGGAAAAGTCTTAATAGGACGCTAGATAGGGTGGTGGACGTGAACAAGCTTAGCAACTTTGTAGTAAGTGCTGGAACGCTGGAAAGTTTCAAAAGGACGCTAGATAGGGTGGTGGACGAGTGGAACAAGCTTAGCAACCTTGTAGTAAGTGCTGGAACGCTGGAAAGTTTCAAAAGGAGGCGGGATAGATTCATGGATAGTCAATATCTGCAGCAGTTGTCGGAATTGGGGCAGAAGCTCTCGTTCCCCTGAGGCAGAGCAAAGCCGACCTAAGGAGAGAGAAAGACAGTCGACATCTCATCCAGGCTGTAACATAACTTCTGGGCTGCTGCTTCTGTTCGGAGATCACCTCCGCGAGTTTGGCGTAGAAACATCTTGCACTTGGTCCCATCCCACCAGAGGTTGTGAACACTAGAGGAGTGAAGCTGCCTTGATCAACGTTCTGAATTCTCTCCCCATATGCTCTTATCTTGTCGTTCTCGTTCCTCCTATGTACTACTACTACTACTACTACTACTACTACTACTACTACTACTATCCCCACCACCACTACTACCACAACCACCACTCCTACCACAACCACCACTCCTACCACAACTACCACAACAAAAAACATTCATTCTATATATAAACATTCTTAATCATTCTCACATTCACAAGAGCTGAAAATTAGACTTAGTTACTCACCTGTCCGGGCAGCTCATTAAGGAAAGGACAGGTGTGTGTGTGTGTGTGTGTGTGTGTGTGTGTGTGTGTGTGTGTGTGTGTGTGGCTCTCTCTCTCTCTCTCCCCCCCCCTCCACTTCAGTCTGGTCACATCCACTACTCTGATCATCACTCAATTAGCCCACGACCACAACGACCACAGCGAGAGTTAAGTTCATTTCCTCCAAGGACGACCTGTGTTGGAGGACGACCTGTCTTGGAGGACGACCTGTTTTGGAGGACGACCTGTCTTGGAGGACGACCTGTTTTGGAGGATGACCTGTGTTGGAGGGTGAATGTGTCTGGCGAGAGAGAGAGAGAGAGAGAGAGAGAGAGAGAGAGAGAGAGAGAGAGAGAGAGATATATTAGACTGTCAGAGGAAGGTGGTTGAGGAGGAAGAGAAGTTATATGGAAAAAAATTATTTTATATAGAGGAGACAATCCGTTATATAGAGGAGAAAATCCGTTAAAGAGGAAAAATTCGTTATATAGAAGAGAAAATCCGTTATATAGAGGGTAAAATCCGGTATATAGAGGGAAAAATCCGTTATATATAGGGTACAATCCGTTATAGAGGAGAAAATCCGTTATATAGAGGGTAAAATCCGGTATATAGAGGGAAAAATCCGTTATATAGATCACTCACTATATAACACATCTATCATAGTCTCCCCTTATAGAAAACGAGAATAAGGAACATCAGGAGGGAGAACTAAAATAAAAAAATAAAAAAATATATTTATCTACAGTAAATAATTCTATATACATTAAAAAATTATCTATATTAAATAATTCTATATACGTTAAATAATTATCTATATTAAATAATTCTATATACGTTAAATAATTATCTATATTAAATAATTCTATATACGTTAAATAATTATCTATATTAAATAATTCTATATACGTTAAATAATTATCTATATTAATTCTATATGCATTAAATAATTATCAATATTCAATAATTCTATATACGTTAAATAATTATCTATATTGAATAATTCTATATACGTTAAATAATTATCTATATTAAATAATTCTATATACGTTAAATAATTATCTATATTAATTCTATATGCATTAAATAATTATCAATATTAAATAATTCTATATACGTTAAATAATTATCTATATTAAATAATTCTATATACGTTAAATAATTATCTATATTAAATAATTTTATAAACGTTAAATAATTATCTATATTAAATAATTCTATATACATTAAATAATTCTATATACGTTAAATAATTATCTATATTAAATAATTCTATATACGTTAAATAATTATCTATATTAAATAATTCTATATACATTAAATAATTCTATATACGTTAAATAATTATCTATATTAAATAATTCTATATACGTTAAATAATTATATATACATTAAATAATTTATCTAAGCCTTTGATGATTTATAAATGCAATTCTTAATTTATTTTCTTATTAATTGTGGTAATTAATTTGGTCGTGTTAATTAATTACCATTCTCAAAGGTTAAGTTTATTTAGGTTATTTATGGGTGGGTGTCTGTCTGTCTGTGTGTCTGTGTGTCTGTCTGTCTGTCTGTCTGTGTGTCTCTCTGTCTGTCTGTCTGTCTGTCTGTCTGTCTGTCTGTCTGTCTGTCTGTCTGTCTGTCTGTGTGTGTGTGTGTCTGTCTGTTCAGTCTGTGTTCGTCTTGTCTGTCTGTGTACTGTTCGTCTGTGTTCGTCTGTCTGTCTGTTCGTGTGTCTCTGTCTGTCTGTGTCTGTCTGTCTGTCTGTCTGTGTGTCTCTGTCTGTCTGTGTCTGGTCTGTCTGTCTGTCTCAGTGTCTCTCTGTCTGTCTGTGTTCGTCTGTCTGTCTGTCTGTCTGTGTGTCTCTGTCTGTCTGTGTCTGTCTGGTCTCCTGTCTGTTCGTGTGTCTCTGTCTGTCTGTGTTCGGTTCGTCTGTGTGTCTGTCTGTCTGTCTGTCTGTATGTCTGTCTGTGTGTCTGTCTGTCTGTCTGTCTGTCTGTCTGTCTGTGTGTCTGTTCGTTCGTCTGTGTCTGTCTGTCTGTGTGTCTCTGTTCGTCTGCTGTGTCTGTCTGTCTGTCTGTCTGTCTGTCTTGTCTGTGTCTGTCTGTCTGTGTGTCTCTGTTCGTCAGTTCGTCTGTCTGTCTGTTCGTTCGTCTCTGTCTGTGTCTGTCTGTCTTGTCTGTTCATTCGTGTGTCTGTCTGTCTGTCTGTGTGTGTGTCTGTGTGTCTGTTCGTCTGTTCGTGTTCGTCGTCTGTGTGTCTCTCTGTCTGTGTGTCTCTGTCTGTCTGTCTGTCTGTCTGTGTGTCTGTCTGTCTGTCTGTGTGTCTCTCTGTCTGTCTGTCCATCTGTCAGTCTGTCTATCTCTAGTTAACTAAACCTAACCTAACCCAAAACAGGTCCCTTAGTAACTCCCTAACGTAACCTAACCTAACACTAACGTAACCTAACCTAACACTAACGTAACCTAACCTAACACTAACGTAACCTAACCTAACACTGACGTAACCTAACCTAACACTAACGTGGGAGGGGTGAGGAGAATAGGTAGAGGATGGAGGGGGAGACAGAGAGAGAGAGAGAGAGGGAGAGAGGGAGAGAGAGAGAGAGAGAGAAAGGGAGAGAGGGAGAGAGAGAGAGCCATATCACACACACACACACACACACACACACACAGGGTATAGGTCTGGCCATAAGGAAATCACATTAAGGTTAGTTAGTACACACCACCTCCTCCTGTGTGTGTGTATGTAATAATAATAATAATTAACGGTTTATTGAAAGAGCTTGGCAGCCAGATGGCTGTTTGTGTGTGTGTGAGTGTGTGTGTGTGTGTGTGTGTGTGTGTGTGTGTGTGTGTGTGTGTGTGTGTGTGTGTGTGTGTGTGTGTG
The DNA here is from genome assembly GCF_018991925.1 of Homarus americanus. Taxonomy (NCBI): domain Eukaryota; kingdom Metazoa; phylum Arthropoda; class Malacostraca; order Decapoda; family Nephropidae; genus Homarus; species Homarus americanus. Next base: position 4,489 of record NW_024730134.1, on the reverse strand, counting down.
TGTGTGTGTGTGTGTGTGTGTGTGTGTGTGTGTGTGAGTGTGTGTGTGTGTGAGTTATATATGTAAGTATTTATATATAAGAACATAAGGAGTCTGCAATAGGCCGGTTGGTCTGTTCATGGCAGCTCCTGTCGAGAGTTACTACCACTCTCTATCATCCATGAATCTATCCCGCCTCCTTTTGAAACTTTCCAGCGTTCCAGCACTTACTACAAGGTTGCTAAACTTGTTCCACTCGTCCACCACCCTATCTAGCGTCCTTCTGAAACTTTCCAGCGTTCCAGCACTTACTACAAAGTTGCTAAGCTTGTTCCACTCGTCCACCACCCTATCTAGCCTCCTTATGAAACTTTCCAGCGTTCCAGCACTTACTACAAAGTTGCTAAGCTTGTTTCACTCGTCCACCACCCTATCTAGCCTCCCTTTAAAACTTTCCAGCGTTCCAGCACTTACTACAAAGTTGCTAAGCTTGTTCCACTCGTCCACCACCCTATCTAGTCTCCTTTTAAAACTTTCCAGCGTTCCAGCACTTACTACAAAGTTGCTAAGCTTGTCCCACTCGTCCACCACCCTATCTAGCCTCCTTATGAAACTTTCCAGCGTTCCAGCACTTACTACAAAGTTGCTAAGCTTGTTCCACCTCTATCTAGCCTCCAATTAAGACTTTCCAATTTCCTTGCTTACTACAAAGTTGGCAACATTTCACTCATCCACCCACCCTATCCAGCCTCCTTTTGAACTTTCCAGCGTTCCTTGCTTATACAAAGTTGCTAAACTTGTTCCACTCATCACCACCTATCTGTAGCCTCCTTTTGGAAAACTTTCCAGCGTTCAACGCCTACAAAGTTCTTCATGACCACTCCGTCCACACCTATCTAGCCTCCTTTTGGGAAACTTTCCCGGCGTTCCAGCGCCCCACTACAAAGTTGCTAAGCATTTCACTCGTCACCTATCTGGCCTCCTTTTAAACTTCAGCGTTCAGCACTTACTGGGGAATTGCCGCTTGACTCACTCGCTTACACCTATCTAGCCTCCTTTTGGAAACTTTCAGCGTTCCAGCGCCTACAAAGTTGCTAAGCTTGATCCACTCGTCCACCACCCTATCAGCCTCCTTTTAGAGCTTTCAGCGTTCAGCACTTCTGCAATTGCTAAGCTTGTTCCACTCGTCCACCACCCTATCTGGCCTCCTTTTTGTGAAACTTTCAGCGTTCCAGCGCCTGCAAAGTTGCTAAGCTTGTTCATCATCTGCCCACCCTATCTAGCCCTCATTTAAAACTTTCCAGCGTTCAGCACTTACTACCAAGTTACTGGCTTGTTCACTCGTCCACCACCTATCTAGCCTCCATTTAAAACTTTTCCGTTCAGCACTTACTACCAAAGTTGCTAAGCGTGTTTCCTCATCCACCTATCAGCCTCCGTTTAGCTTTCCAGCGTTCAGCACTTACTACAAAAGTTGCTAAGCTTGTTCACTCGTCACCACCTATCTGGCCTCCATTTTCAGCGTTCAGCACCCTGCAAAGTTGTAAGCTTGTTCCTCGTCACCACCCTGTTTGTGAATGCTGGAATTCTGGGGTTTCTTTAACCTATCCTGATATGGGGTTCTAAGTCCCAGAATCATTTTTGTCGTCTTCGCTGCACCGACTCCTGGTGAATTGATATCCATGTGTGTGTATGTGTATGTATGTGTGTATGTATGTATGTATGTGTGTACAGCGCCGTAGCATGTGTGTGTGTGTGTGTGTGTGTGCGCAGAGGCAGGTAAATCGTGAGATTAAACGAATGTTAGACGAAGTAGAACTGTTTATGCGGATGACTAATGGTGGTTGGAAGAGAAGTTCATATATCTTAACACAGTGGCAGAGAGTTAGGTTAGGTTTTTTGTAGTCGAGATATTGATAAACTATTTCAGATTACTCAGTCTTAGCAAAAAATCATTAATCACAAACTCAGTAATCGACTAAAAATCCGTCAATTACGACTAAAAATCGTAATCACACCAAAAAATCCGGTAATCGACTAAAATCCTAAGTAATCACGACTAAAATCCAGTAATTACGACTAAAAATCCATTAATTGCACATTTAAAATCCGGTAATCACCTATAAATCCACGTCCCGACTAAAAATCCGGTAATCATGACCTAAAAATCCGGTAATTTACATTCAAAAATGCAGTAATCACACAAAAATCCGGTAATCACACACAAATCCCATTATTTAATTCTTCCGGACTTCTGGCAGGGATTTTTTGAGCAATGATTAGTCATTACCTCTCATGAATTTTGCATAATAACGACCAAGGTGATTAAGGTAAAGAAATATTCCTGATATTTACCAGCTGGCAACCTCTCTCTCTCTCTCTCTCTCTCTCTCTCTCTCTCTCTCTCTCTCTCTCTCTCTCTCCTGCTTCCCAGACACAGACCTACACTAAGTGAGTAACTCAAGCTAGGATATGCTACTGCACTCCTAACACTCTAACTTGCACTATAAACTCCTCTAACACACTATAACACCTAACACTCTCTACTTACCCTATTTCATCCTCGGCTTTGGCTCCTACTACTACCTGAGATCCCTCGCCCGAAATTGCTGTTCGACTACAATACATCCAGCCCTCGTGCACGAACTGATCGCTATAAAACAGCCCAGTCCTTGTTGTAAAATTATCAATAACATAATAAACCAGTGTATTCACTCTGTCCTTCTCCTTGCCTGTCCTATCTGAAATGAACTGTGGTTAGGCTTTTCTATCTAGTTATTATATGTCTTATTTGTATCTGCTTATATTGCCTTATGTTATTTGTAATTTAAACCCTTTCCCAAATATGTATGTATGTTTTCTGTCTTTGTGGCTGCTGTATCTTTCAATAAACGTTAATTATTATTATCAATCAAATATGATAGTTATTATTATTATTATTATTATTGTTGTTGTTGTTGTTGTTGTTGTTGTTGTTGTTGTTGTTGTTGTTGTTGTTGTTGTTGTTGTTGTTGTTGTTGTTGTTGTTGTTGTTGTTGTTGTTGTTTATTTGTTGTTGTTGTTGTTGTTGTTGTTGTTGTTGTTGTTGTTGTTGTTGTTGTTGTTGTTGTTGTTGTTGTTGTTGTTGTTGTTGTTGTTGTTGTTGTTGTTGTTGTTGTTGTTGTTGTTGTTGTTGTTGTTGTTGTTGTTGTTGTTGTTGTTGTTGTTGTTGTTGTTTGTTGTTGTTGTTGTTGTTGTTGTTGTTGTTGTTGTTGTTGTTGTTGTTGTTGTTGTTGTTGTTATTTATTTATTTGTTGTTGTTGTTATTTGTTGTTGTTGTTGTTGTTGTTGTTGGTTGTTGTTGTTGTTGTTGTTGTTGTTGTTGTTGTTGTTGTTGTTTGTTTGTTGTTGTTGTTGTTGTTGTTTATTTATTTGATTTGTTTGTTTGTTGTTGTTGTTTGTTGTTGTTGTTGTTGTTGTTGTTGTTTGTTGTTGTTGTTGTTGTTGTTGTTGTTGTTGTTGTTGTTGTTGTTGTTGTTGTTGTTGTTGTTGTTGTTGTTGTTGTTGTTGTTGTTGTTGTTGTTGTTGTTGTTGTTGTTGTTGTTGTTGTTGTTGTTGTTGTTGTTGTTGTTGTTGTTGTTGTTGTTATTTGTTATTTGTTGTTGTTGTTGTTGTTGTTGGACTGTTTGTTGTTGTTGTTGTTGTTGTTGTTGTTTGTTGTTGTTGCATTGTTGTTGTTGTTGTTGTTGTTGTTGTTGTTGTTGTTGTTGTTGTTCATTTGTTGTTGTTGTTGTTGTTGTTGTTGTTGTTGTTGTTGTTGTTGTTGTTGTTGTTGTTGTTGTTGTTGTTGTTGTTGTTGTTGTTTATTTGTTGTTGTTGTTGTTGTTGTTGTTGTTTACAGGTGGATTGACCGCACATGCACACACTCACTCACGAGAGAGAGAGATCTCTTGTGAAAGCTGGGTTAGTGAAATCTGGGTTGCGGCGACAGTAGACTTTCTCATATAATCGGTTATTCTTTTTAAAACTGTTTTTAAAGTGAAATAGAACATTGCTGTAGTTTATAACGTTTAAACTTGCATAGAATTTATTTCCATATTTCCCCCTATCATCGTATACTATATAGAAAATGGGTGTTGTATGAGACGCTCGCTGGCCACTGTAGGTCGTCCATCTCCGTCACTTATAGTTATATTCCTCACCAACACGACCAGAAAGGAAAACACCAGAGCTTAAAAATATAGACAAACATTTATAAAGGTACTTAGAAGAAGATATCAAGTAAACACAACAAATATTAAATATTATAACGGCAACACAAGAACCATAAAAAACAATGTTAGACACTGTACATAGAAGAATTAACTACCCGATACTAAAAGACGGTGGTAAGTGAACCTAAACCAGCAAATGAGATTGTTCTTTTTTTGAGAACCAACAGGTGGACCAACCCTCAGAGAGGGAAGATGAGGTTACAGTCCCCTATACTTATACCTGGTACAGTGGCTGCTGCATTGTCTGTAGATGTGAC
>NW_024730133.1:0-5000 GCF_018991925.1 Homarus americanus | reverse complement strand
TAAAGTGTAAATAAGTTGTGTAAGATCTTAATTAAAGTAAAGTTGAGTGAAAATAGTGTTCTTCCACTTTGTGTTTGATATTAACACAACAAACAATCACACTAATAGCTACTATATCTTCTCTAACTCATTAACTCACGATGCTGAGTTTACTGTTATTGTCAAACTAAAGGAATTAATATAGTTACAGTTTGTGATTCATAACTGAAATAGTCAACCAATAAAATTTAATATATTTTCCATTATTTTTTACTTCAGTTTAATTTAAGCGAGAGGAGTTTTTGTAGATCAACTAAATGAAAATACTGAAATTGTTGGGTCAGTGGGCAGGCAGGTACAGGTAGGTAGGTAGAGAGGTTCCCCCAGTAGTGTGTGGGAGATACGAGGCAGGTGGGCGAGGTGGGGGAACTTACTCTGTTGTTCACGATAATAATAATAATAATAATAATAATAATAATAATAATAATAATAATAATAATAATAATAATAATAATAATAATAATAATAATAATAATAATAATAATAATAAAAAGAGAGTATGATTTTTTTAATAAACTTAAAATTTTTGGGAAGAATGTATAGAAAACTTTAACTTAAAATTTTATGGGGTGAAAGAAAATACACTTTTATACATTAACTAGGGAGAAAAAATCCATGGATGGTAATCAGGTGATAAAGCATGATAAATATATGGTGTGGTAAAGGCTGAGAGAAAGATAAGAGATAGAGAAGAGGAGGTAAGAGTGAAGCCACGAATAAGACAAATATGAGCAACAGAATGTGTCATAATTTGGTATTTACTCTCTCTCTCTCTCTCTCTCTCTCCTCACTTCAATCTCTGGCTGGCTGGGAACACTCACAGTAAAAAGAATTTCCACTACCAAGAGCGGGAGACAAACACTCACTCTGAGATTATTTAATAATTCAATTCCTCCTTCTTTCTCTGTCTTTCAGTTCTTCCTTTATCCTGCGTGTGTGTGTGTGTGTGTGTGTGTGTGCTTTTCTCAGCTGTCACCAAGGTTGTACACGGGAGCGAAAGCGGTATAACAACACTTTTCACTATTGTTAAGTAGCCCCCCCCCCAAAAAAAAAAACATATTATTTACACATGACTATGGACCAGGACGGAATCTACCGACCAGTACACTACTTCAGGCAGGATGGGTGAGCATGTTCCCCTACACAACAAAGACGACCTTAGTTATACCTTCCCTCTACTGTACAACACAATAGGTTCCTGGTGGAGCCGTCAACAGTGTGTGGGAGGGATTGATCTATTACCTTGTTCTGAATTTAGAAGATATCTGGACGGAAGGGGAAGAGGCAGGGACAGGCAGGAGATGGAAAAAAGGGATAGAGAGGATGAGAGAGAAATTGAACGAGGTGAAACAAGGGGTGAAAGGAAGGTGAGGCGAGAGAGATGAAGGCCAACTATAGAAAACAATCGAGAGAAGATAATTGGGATATATAGTGAAAGAGGGAAGGAGATAGAAGAATAAATATAAAAGATAAATACAAAGATGATGAAAAACCTGGTGAAATGGTGATGAATTCTTAATTCTAGTTGTGTATGGGGGCAGAGGAAGGTAAAACTTACGTCACTAGAAATTGTGAAAACTCGTATTCATGTGAGTGAGGGAGGGAGGGAGGACGAGGGAGAGAGGGAGGATGGAGGCTGTATGTGAGGATGGCGACTGCATGGGAGGATGGTAGAGAGAGAAAGGGTGAAGGAAAGAGGGAGAGTGAGGGCGAGAGGGAGGGTGAGAGGGTGAGGGAGAGAGGGAGGATGGGGGCTGTATAGGAGGGTGGGGTAAACAGGGGGAGTAATGGAGAGAGGGAGGGTGGAGCACTGTTTACACTAGATAATGGGTGTGGTCGGGGCAGCAGCTCACCTGTGTAATAAAGCGGTCATAATACTTAATAGCCACGCAAGCAATATTGACATAAGGATCATATTCAACCCCCCGAGAGCATCCACCAAGCAGTAATTTAAGACTAAACTGGTTATAATTCACCGCATGCTGAGGAAAATGCTGAGAAAATATAAGAGGTAGAATGACAGACGCCCCTCCTGAGTTTACCCGTTGACCAAAATTGGCCACCTAAGGATAAATTACCCCCAATATCTTTATAACGGCAAAAACACCTGAAACTATCGAGGCTTCCAGGTTAAATGAATCCCCCAGAGTGTCAGTACTGTAGGCCGCTGAGCGAAGGTTGTTTACCTGCATGACTCTCGACCTGCCGCCAGGAGCTGAGGCCAAATCCACTTTTCTTCATAACTAAATCTTGGTACTTCTTAATCTCAAAATATATAAATTAGTAAATAACTTCAAATATAAGGGATGATAAGGGCTGATAATGTGTAAATGTAATCAGGAAGAATATTTTTTCTTGTTTGTTGTTGTGTTGTGTTCTGAGGCTACGGGTCTCCCCTACCCCCCCAAAAAAAAACCGGAGGTGGTACCTTTACACACATACATTCATACATACATACACACAATACAGTTCACACACAAGTACACAAACACACGTATGCAAACACACACAGGTTACCAGGATGTTCTACATCTTAAACTTGGCTGCAAACGACTCAACCAGATCTACTTTTGGCACCACAAAAACTCATCACCATCCTGAGGTGCCCCCCAGCACGACCCTCCTACCTACACGACCCCCTCCTCCACATTTTTATGTGAGGAGACTGATTCACCAGAAGTACAACCTTTTTCAACCTTTTGACACTGTGGCATTACGGTATAATGGGAATGACGTATCTCCAAAACGCCTCTTTTGAGTAAATCACATTTTAAGTTTTAAGTTTATGTACCATGGAAATTACTGCAGGGATTTTAATGAAACTTTTCACAAAAGTTGGACTGTATAAGGGATGATGCCTGTGGAAAGTTGAGCCCCATATGCCACATCCCCCACCCCCCACCCCCCACCCCCCCAGAAGTAAAAAATAAATCAATATCACAAAATTGGGTATAGTAGTTAAGTGTTCTTCCAATGGAATTCTCGACCTTGCGGCGGCGTAAGCGACACTCAGTCAGGTTGATCATGAAGAACAAAGGCCAGTGGACACGCCTGTGGCCACATCTCCAAATCGTGATTTTGACGCTTACGTTCCCATTCTAGGCGCCTCATATGTTAATGTTAACTGTATGCTAAATATGTCTTTGGCATAATGCTAAGTTGTGTTGCAAATATAATAATAGTTGAGTATACTAATATTACCAGGACACAACAAAGTCCCTAACACTCGGTGGCTCACAACACCAGCAACACAACACAACAAGTAAAGCCACAAGGCAGGTGTTGCTGTGGTCCTCAACATGTGACAACTTTTGCTATAACATTTTCTCTCCTTCAGCTTCTTCATGTTTCCCCGCCCTCACAATTCTCTCTTTAGTAAACGCATTGCTTCTTGTGCTGTGCCGTTTTCTACCACAAGTGTTGCAAACTTTTTCGCATGAGTTCTTATTATCATTATTATTGTGTGTGTGTGTGTGTGTGTGTGTATACTCTCCAACATAAGCCACTTACCTCCAGTACACACTAACTGGGCGGAAAAGCAATACAATAAAACATTCAGCTCCGACACCAGTGTTTGTCGTGCGAGATTAACAACCACACACAGGAGGTAAGTTTCTTGGAGAGAAGTAAAAAAAAATCTTGATTAATAGAGAAATGGGTGACTTGTGTTCCGGGGTGCCTGCGTCATGTTATAATTATTGTTATTAATGTACAGTACAAGAGAGGCTATATGCATACTGTATATATATATATATATATATATATATATATATATATATATATATATATATATATATATATATATATATATATATATATATATTTCATGTCTTGAATAAAGACGAAAAGCTAAGGTAATTCGTTGTTTCCATTTTCCCGTGTGATTTTATCAAGATATATATATATATATATATATATATATATATATATATATATATATATATATATATATATATATATATATATATATATATATATATATATATGATTGTGGGGGACTTACATGAGGTATTACTTGTATTATATGTGTGTGTTTAATGTCATTATCTCACAGTGACTAACACTAAGCCGCCGGTGGTGGAACACAAGTAGCGTGCTGCTGCTATTACTACGAGTTTGTGTGTGTGTGTGTGTGTTTGTATTTACTTGCTCACGTATTGTTCTGTGAGTGTAAGTGCTCATGTACGATTGTGTATATATAATAATAATAATAATAATAATAATAATAATAATTAACGGTTTATTGAAAGAGCTTGGCAGCCAGAAGGCTGAAAATATACAGTTACATATTTGGGGAATGGGTTACGAGTTACAAATAATATACAAGTGACATAAGTGACATAAATAAGACATATAATAACTTAGATGGGGATCAGCTCAAACTACAGTTCATGGTCATGGATTCTAACACAATTCTCGCATCCAAGCAAATTTGCCCTGGTTCATCATTCCATAGGACTGAGATACATACAGTAGTCTTGGCGACGTCCAGTACAGCAAGAGAAGTAGGCAGTAGGTAGTAGGCAGCCCTCAAACAGGGAGGTACTACCGCCTGGGAAGGTACTGAAAGCATAATGTGTTGTCTAATGGTAGACCCTGCTGCCATGTGGTATCACGAAAATTGTAACTAAGTCCCAGGTTGTTGATCTGACTTTCTGCCTCATTTACACACAATTGCAGGGTCTCAATTGTTTCTCTTACTATTGACAACACAACATACAAATATTGTTTCTCACTCTTGATCTTTTTTTTTCACTTTTGTATTTCCTTATGGTTCGTTATTATTATTATTATTATTGTTATTATTATTATTATTATTATTGTTATTGTTATTGTTATTGTTATTATTATTATTATTATTATTATTATTATTATTATTATTATTATTATTATTATTATTATTATTATTATTAAATTTTCGCCCCCCAGGCCCGGATGTGGGTCGGTGACCTGTGCCCGGG
>NW_024730132.1:0-11937 GCF_018991925.1 Homarus americanus | reverse complement strand
GGGACTTTGTTATACTCGATCAAGAGGCTTTGTAATACTCAACCGGGGGCCTTTGTTATACTCGATCAGGGGCCTTTGTTATACTCTGTCAAGGGACTTTGTTATACTCGACCATGGGACTTTGTTATACTAGATTAGGAGACTTTGCTATACTCGATCAGGGGCCTTTATTATATTTGACCAGGGGGACTTTGTTATACTCGATTTGGGGCCTTTTTTATACACGATGAGAGTGCTTTGTTATCCTCGATCAGGGGACTTTGTTATGCTCGACCTGTGGCCTTTGTTATAATCGATCAGGGGGCTTTGTTATATTCGATTAGGGGACTTTATTATACTCGATGAGGGGCATTTGTTATTCTCGATGAAGGGCCTTTGCTATACTCGATCAGGGGATATTGTTATACAAGATGAGGGGACTTTGTTATACTCGATCAGGGGGCTTTGTTATACTCGACCAGGGTCCTTTGTTATGCTCGATCAGAGGACTTTGTTATACTAGATCAGGGGACTTTGTTATACTCGATCAGGGGCCTTTATTATAATCGACCAGGGGACCTTGTTATACTCGATTAGGCGACTTTGTTATACTCGATGAGGGGACTTTGTTATACTCGATTAGGATCTTTGTTTTCCTCGATCAGGGGAATTTGTTTTACTCCATCATGGTCTTTGTTATACTCGATCAGGGGACTTTGTTATACTCGATCCGAGGACTTTGTTATACTTGATCAGGGGACTTTGTTATACTCGATGAGGGGTCTTTGTTATACTCGATCAGGGGACATTACTATACTCGACCAGGGAACTTTGTTATACACGATCAGAGGATATGTTATACTCGATCAGGGGATGTGTTATACTCAACCGGGGGCGTTTGTTATACTCGATCATGGGCCTTTGTTATACTCGATCAGGTGATTTGTTATACTTGACAATGGGACTTTATTATACTCGAGCAGGGAACTTTGTTATACTCGATCAGGGGCCATTATTATACTCAATCAAGGGCCTTTGTTATTTTCGATGAGGGGACTTTGTTATACTCGACCAGGGGACTTTGTTATACTCGACCAGGGGACTTTGTTATACTCGATCTGAGGACTTTGTTATACTCGATCAGGGGACTTTGTTATACTCGACCAGGGGACTTTGTTATACTCGATAAGGGGACTTTGTTATATTCGACCAGGGGTCTTTGTTATACTCGGTCTGAGAACTTTGTTATACTCGACCAGGGGACTTTGTTATACTCGATCTGAGGACTTTGTTATACTCGTTCAGGGGACTTTCTTATACTCGACCAGGGAACTTTGTTATACACGATCAGGGGATATGTTATACTCGATCAGTGGGATGTGTTATACACGATCAGGGGACTTTGTTATACACGATCACGATGCTTTGTTATACTCAACCGGGGGCCTTTGTTATATTCGATCAGGGGCCTTTGTTATACTCGATCAAGGGACTTTGTTATAATCGATCAGGGGACTCTGTTATACTCGTTGAGGGGGCTTTGTTTTCCTCGATCAAGCGACTTTGTAATACTCCATCAGGGTCTTTCTTTTACTCCGTGAGGGGCCTTTGTTATGCTCGACCAGGGGACTTGGTTATACTCGATCAGGGGACTTTGTTATACTTGATTAGGGGACTTTGTAATATTCGATCAGAGGGCTTTGTTATACTCGACCAGGGGCCTTTGTTATGCTCGATAAGGGGACTTTGTTATACTCGATCAGTGACCTTTGTTATACTCGATCAGGGGACTTTGTTATACTCGACCAGGGGACTTTGTTATACTCGATCAGGGGACTTTGTTATACTTGATCAGGGGACTTTGTAATATTCGATGAGGGGGGCTTTGTTATACTCGACCAGGGACCTTTGTTATGCTCGATAAGGGGACTTTGTTATACTCGATCAAGACACTTTTTTATACTCTATGATTGGGCTTTGTTATACTCCATCAGGGGACTTTGTTATGCTCGACATGGGTCATTTGTTATGCTTGACCAGTGGCCTTTGTTATACTCGATTATAGGACTTTGTTATACATGATCAGGGAACTTTGTTTTACTCGATCAGGTGACTTTTTTATTTTCGATCAGAGGACTTTGTTATACTCGATGAGGGGCCTCTATTATACTCGATTAGGGGCTTTGTTATACTCGTTCAGGAGACATTACTATACTCAACCAGGGAACTTTGTTATACACGATCAGGGGATATGTTATACTCGTTCAGGGGGTGTGTTATACTCGATCAGGGGACTTTGTTTACTCGATCAGGAGGCTTTGTTATACTCGATAAGGTGACTTTGTTATACTCGACCATGGCACTTTGTTATACTCGACGAGGGGCCTTTGTTATACGCGATCAGGGGACTTTGTTATACTCGATCAGAGGACTTTGTTATACTCGATCAGGGGACTTTGTTATACTCGACCAGGGTGCTTTGTTATACTCGATCAGGGGGGTTGTTATACTCGATCAGGGACATTACTATACTTGACCAGGGAACTTTCTTATACACGATCAGGGGATGTGTTATTCTCGATCAGGGGATGTGTTATACTCGATCAAGGGACTTTGTTATACTCAATGAGGAGGCTTTGTTATACTCGATCAGGTGACTTTGTTATATTCGACCATGGGACTTTGTTATACTCGATCAGGGGACTTTGTTATACTCGACCAGGGGACTTTGTTATACTCGATCAGGGGGGTTGTTATACTCGATCAGGGACATTACTATACTTGACCAGGGAACTTTCTTATACACGATCAGGGGATGTGTTATTCTCGATCAGGGGATGTGTTATACTCGATCAAGGGACTTTGTTATACACGATCAGGAGGCTTTGTTATACTCGATCAGGTGACTTTGTTATATTCGACCATGGAACTTTGTTATACTCGATCAGGGGACTTTGTTATACTCGATCAGAGGACTTTGTTATACTCGATCAGGGGGCTTTGTTATACTCGATTAGGGGACATTACTATACTAGACCAGGGAACTTTGTTATACACGATCAGGTGATATGCTATACTCGATCCCGGGATGTGTAATACTCTATCAGGGGACTTTGTTATACTCGATCAAGAGCCTTTGTTATACTCAACGGGGGGCTTTGTTATACTCGATCAGGGGCCTTTGTTATACTCGATCAAGGGACTTTGTTATACTCGACCATGGGACTTTGTTATACTAGATCAGGGGACTTTGCTATACTCGATTAGGGGCCTTTATTATATTTGACCAGGGGACTTTGTTATACTTGATTTGGGGACTTTGTTATACTCGATCAGGGGCCTTTGTTATACTCGAACAGGGGACTTTGTTATACTCGATCAGGTGACTTTGTTATACTCGATAAGGGGGCTTTGATATACTCAATCAGGGGACTTTGTTATACTCGATCAAGGAACTTTGTTATACTCGATGATTGGGCTTTGTTATACTCGATCAGTGGACTTTGTTATGCTCGACATGGGTCCTTTGTTATGCTTGACCAGTGGCCTTTGTTATACTCGATTATAGGAATTTGTTATACACTATCTGGGGACTTTGTTTTACTCGATCAAGGGACTTTTTTATATTCGATCAGAGGACTTTGTTATACTCAATGAGGGGCCTTTATTATACTCGATCAGGGGCTTTGTTATACTCGACCAGGGAACTTTGTTATACACGATCAGGGGATATGTTACACTCGATCAGGGGATGTGTTATACTCGATCAGGGGACTTTGTTATACTCGATCAGGAGGATTTGTTAAACTCGATAAGGTGACTTTGTTATACTCGACCATGGGACTTTGTTATACTCGACGAGGGGACTTTGTTATACACGATCAGGGGACTTTGTTATAGTCGATCAGAGGACTTTGTTATACTCGATCTGCGGACTTTGTTATACTCGACCAGGGGACTTTGTTGTACTCGATCAGGGGGGTTGTTATACTCGATCAGGGACATTACTATACTTGACCAGGGAACTTTGTTATACACGATCAGGTGATATGTTATACTCGATCAGGGGATGTGTTATACTCTATAAGGGGCTTTGTTATACATGATCAAGAGGCTTTGTTATACTCAACGGGGGCTTTGTTATACTCGATCAGGGGCCTTTGTTATACTCGATCAGGGGACTTTGTTATACTCGATGATTGGGCTTTGTTATACTCGATCAGGGTCTTTTCTTATGCTCGACTAGTGGCCTTTGTTATACTCGATCAGGGGGCTTTTTTATATTCGATTAGGGGACTTTGTTATACTCGACCAGGCGACTTTGTTATGGTCAACCAGGGGACTTTGTTATACTCGAACCAAGGGAATTTGTTATACTCGATCATGAGACTTTGTTATACTCGATCAGGGCCTTTATTATACTCGACCAGGGGGTTTGATATACTCTATCCGGGGACTTTGTTATACTCGGTAAGGGAGCTTTATTATACTCGATCAGGGGACTTTGTTATACTCGATGAGGGGACTTTGTTATACTCGATTAGGGGGCTTTGTTATTCTCCACCAGGGTGCTTTGTTATACTCGATGAGGGGACTTTGTAATACTCGATTAGGAGGCTTTGTTTTCCTCGATCAGGGAACATTTGTTATACTCCATCATGGTCTTTGTTATACTCCATCAGGGGCCTTTGTTATACTCGACCAGGGGACTTTGTTATACTCGATCAGGGGACATTGTTATACTTGATCACTGGACTTTGTAATATTCGATCAGGGGGGCTTTGTTATACTCGACCAGGGGCCTTTGTTATGCTCGATAAGGGGACTTTGTTATACTCGATGAGGGGCCTTTGTTATTCTCGATCAGGGGACTGTGTTTTACTCGACCAGGGGACTTTGTTATACACGATCAGGGGACTTTGTTATACTAGATCAGAGGACTTTGTTATACTCGATCGGGGGACTTTGTTACACTCTATCAGGGGACTTTGTTATACTCGATCAGAGGACTTTGTTATACTCGACCAGGGGGGGTTTGTTTTGCTCGACCAGGGGCCTTTGTTATGCTCGATAGGAGGACTTTGTTATATTCGATCAGAGGACTTTGTTATTCTCGATCAGGGGCCTTGGTTATACTCGACCAGGGGACTTTATTATACTCGACCAGGGTCTTTGTTATACTCCATTAGGGGCCTTTGTTATACTCCATCTGGGTCTTTGTTATACTCGATCAGGGGACTTTGTTATACTTGATCAGGAGACTTTGCATTATTCGATCAGGGGGGCTTTGTTATGCTCGACCAGGGGCCTTTGTTATGCTCGATAAGGGGACTTTGTTATACTCGATCAGGAGGCTTTGTTATACTCAACAGGGGGCCTTTCGTATACTCGATCAGGGGCCTTGGTTATACTCGACCAAAGGACTTTGTTATACTCGATCAGGGGAATTTGTTATACTCGACAAGGGGACTTTGTTATACTCGATAAGGGGAATTTGCTATACTCGATTAGGGGACTTTGTTATACTCGATCAGGGGACTTTGTTATACTCGATCACGGGGCTTTGTTTTCCTTGATCAGGGGTCTTTGTTATACTCCATCAGGGTCTTTGTTATACTCCATCAGGGGCCTTCGTTATACTCGACCAGGGGACTTTGTTATACTCGATCAGGGGACATTGTTATACTTCATCACTGGACTTTGTAATATTCGATCAGGGGGGCTTTGTTATACTCGACCAAGGGCACTTTGTTATGCTCGATCAGGGGAATTTGTTATACTCGACCAGGGGACTTTGTTATACTCGATCAGGGGCCTTTGTTATTCTCGATCAGGGGACTTTGTTTTACTCGACCAGGGGACTTTGTTGTACACGATCAGGGGACTTTGTTATACTCGATCAGGGGAATTTGTTATACTCGACCAGGGGACTTTGTTATACTCGATCGGAGGACTTTGTTAAACTCTATCAGGGGACTTTGTTATACTCGATCAGAGGACTTTGTATTATTCGATCAGGGGGGGTTTGTTATGCTCGGCCAGGGGCCTTTGTTATGCTCGATAAGGGGACTTTGTTATATTCTATCAGAGGACTTTGTTATTCTCGATCAGGGGCCTTGGTTATACTCGACCAGGGGACTTTGTTATACTCGACCAGGGGAATTTGTTATACTCGATCAGGGGAATTTGTAATACTCGACCAGGGGACTTTGTTATACTCGATAAGGGAACTTTGTTATGCTCGATCAGGGCCCTTGGTTATACTCGACCAAAGGACTTTGTTATACTCGACCAGGGGACTTTGTTATACTCGATCAGGGGACTTAGTTGTACTTCATGACTGGACTTTGTAATTTTAGATCAGGGGGGCTTTGTTATACTCGACCAGGGGCCTTTCTTATGCTCGATAAGGGTACTTTGTTATATTCGATCAGGGTACTTTGTTATACTCGATCAGGGGCCTTTGTTATGCTCGACCAGAGGACTTTGTTATACTCGATCAGGGGACTTTCTTATACTCGATCAGGGGGGCTTTGATATACTCGATCAGGGGACTTTGTTATACTCGACCAGGGGGCTTTGTTATATTCGATTAGGGGGCTTTGTTATACTCGACCAGGGGCCTTTGTTATGGTCAACCAGGGGACTTGGTTATACTCAATCAAGGGACTTTGTTATACTCGATCAGGGAGCTTTGTTTTCCTCGACCAGGGGACTTTGTTAAACTCGATTAGGGGACTTTGTTATACTCGATGATTGGGCTTTGTTTTACTCGATCAAGGGCCTTGTCATAATCGATTAGGGGACTTTGTTAGACTCGATGAGGGGCCTTTGTTATACTCGATGAGGGGCCTTTGTTATACTCAATCATGGGCCATTGTTATATTCAACCAGGGACTTTGTTATACTCGAACAGGGGGATTTGTTATATTCGATTAGGGGACTTTGTTATACTCGATGAGGGGCATTTGTTATACTCGATCAAGGGCCTTTGTTATTCTCGACCAGGGGCCTTTGTTATGCTCGATCAGGGGACTTTGTTATACTCGATCAGGGGGCTTTGTTTTCCTCGATCAGGGGACTTTGTTATACTCCACAATGGTCTTTGTTATACTCCATCAGGGGCCTTTGTTATACTCGACCAGGAGACTTTGTTATACTCGATCAGAGGACTTTGTATTATTCGAAGACGGGGGGTTTGTTATGCTCGACCAGGGGCCTTTGTTATGCTCGATAAGGGGACTTTGTTATATACGATCAGAGGACTTTGTTATTCTCGATCAGGGGCCTTGCTTATAATCGACCAGGGGACTTTGTTATACTCGACCAGGGGAA
Source organism: Homarus americanus (assembly GCF_018991925.1). Taxonomy (NCBI): domain Eukaryota; kingdom Metazoa; phylum Arthropoda; class Malacostraca; order Decapoda; family Nephropidae; genus Homarus; species Homarus americanus. Next base: position 4,623 of record NW_024730132.1, on the reverse strand, counting down.
TTTGTTATACTCGATCAGGGGAATTTGTAATACTCGACCACGGGACTTTGTTATACTCGATAAGGGGACTTTGTTATGCTCGATCAGGGGCCTTGGTTATACTCGACCAAAGGACTTTGTTATACTAGACCATGGGACATTGTTATACTCGAGCAGGGGACTTTGTTGTACTTGATCACTGGACTTTGTAATATTAGTTCAGGGGGGCTTTGTTATACTCGACCAGGGGCCTTTCTTATGCTCGATAAGGGGACTTTGTTATATTCGATCCTGGTACTTTTTTATACTCGATCAGGGAACTTTGTTATACTCCATCATGATCTTTGTTATACTCCATCAGGGGCCTTTGTTATACTCGACCAGGGGACTTTGTTATACTCAATCAGGGGACTTTGTTATGCTCGATCAGGGGCCTTGGTTATACTCGATCATGGGGCTTTGTTTTCCTTGATCAGGGGTCTTTGTTATACTCCATCAGGGTCTTTGTTATACTCCATCAGGGGCTTTTGTTATACTCGACCAGGGGACTTTGTTATACTCGACCAAAGGACTTTGTTATACTCGATGATTGGACTTTGTTATACTCGATCAGGGGGCTTTGATATGCTCGATCAGGGGACTTTGTTATACTCGATCAGGGGACTTTGTTATATTCGATCAGGGGACTTTGTTTTCCTTGATCAGGGGTCTTTGTTATACTCCATCATGGACTTTGTTATACTCGATTAGGGGCCTTTGTTATTCTCGACCAGAGGACTTTGTTATACTCGACCAGAGGACTTTGTTATACTCGATGATTGGACTTTGTTATACTCGATCAGGGGGCTTTGATATACTCGATCAGGGGACTTTGTTATACTCGATCAGGGGACTTTGTTACACTCGATGATTGGGCTTTGTTATACTTGATCAGGGGACTGTGTTATACTCGACCAGGGTCCATTGTTATACTCGACCAGTGGCCTTTGTTATACTCCATCAGGCGGCTTTGTTATATTCGATTAGGGGACTTTGTTTTACTCGACCAGGGGCCTTTGTTATGGTCAACCAGGGGACTTTGTTATACTCAATCAGGGGACTTTGTTATACTCGATCAGGGAGCATTGTTTTCCTCGACCAGGGGACTTTGTTAAAACTCGATTAGGGGACTTTGTTATACTCGATGATTGGGCTTTGTTTTACTCGATCAAGGGCCTTTGTCAATCGATCAGGGGACTTTGTTAGACTCGATGAGGGGCCTTTGTTATACTCGATGAGGGGCCTTTGTTATACTCAATCATGGGCCATTGTTATATTCAACCAGGGACTTTGTTATACTCGAACAGGGGGCTTTGTTATATTCGATTAGGGGACTTTGTTATACTCGATGAGGGGCATTTGTTATACTCGATCAAGGGCCTTTGTTAAATTCGATTAAGGGTCTTTGTTAGACTCGATTAGGGAACTTTGTCATACTCGATCAGGGGCCTTTGTTATTCTCGACCAGGGGCCTTTGTTATGCTCGATCAGGGGACTTTGTTATACTCGATCAGGGGGCTTTGTTTTCCTCGATCAGGGGACTTTGTTATACTCCATCATGGTCTTTGTTATACTCCATCAGGGGCCTTTGTTATACTCGACCAGGGGACTTTGTTAAACTCAATCAGGGGACTTTGTTATACTTAATTAGGGTACTTTGTAATATTCGATTAGGGGGGCTTTGTTATACTCGACCAGGGGCTTTTGTTATGCTCGATATGGGGACTTTGTTATACTCGATCTGGGGCCTTTGTTATACTCGATTAGGGGACATTACTATACTCGACCAGGGAACTTTGTTATACACGAACAGGGGATATGTTATACTTGATCAGGGGATGTGTTATACTCGATGAGGGGACTTTGTTATACTCGATGAGGGGGCTTTGTTTTCCTTGATCAGGGGTCTTTGTTATACTCCATCAGGGTCTTTGTTATACTCTATCAGGGGCTTTTGTTATACTCGACTAGGGGACTTTGTTATACTCGATCAGGGGCCTTTGTTATTCTTGACCAGAGGACTTTGTTTTACTCGACCTGAGGACTTTGTTATGCTCGATGATTGTGCTTTGTTATACTCGATCAGGGGGCTTTGATATACTCGATCAGAGGACTTTGTTATACTCGATCAGGGGACTTTGTTATACTCGATCAGGGGGCTTTGTTTTCCTTGATCAGGGGTCTTTGATATAATCCATCATGGAATTTGTTATACTCGATCAGGGGCCTTTGTTATTCTCGACCAGAGGACTTTGTTATACTCGACCAGAGGACTTTGTTATACTCGATGATTGGACTTTGTTATACTCGATCAGGGGGATTTGATATACTCGATCAGGGGACTTTGTTATACTCCATCAGGAGACTTTGTTTTACTCGATGATTTGGCTTTGTTATACTCGATCAGGGGACTTTGTTATACTCGACCCGGGTCCATTGTTATGCTCGACAAGTGGCCTTTGTTATTCTCCATCAGGCGGCTTTGTTATATTCGATTAGGGGACTTTGTTTTACTCGACCAGGGGCCTTTGTTATGGTCAACCAGGGGACTTTGTTATACTCAATCAGGGGACTTTCTTATACTCGATCAGGGGGCTTTTGTTTTCCTCTACCAGCGGACTTTGGTATACTCGACCAGGGGACTTTGTTAGACTCGATGAGGGGCCTTTGTTATACTCGATGAGAGGCCTTTGTTATGCTCAATCATGAGCCATTGTTATATTCAACCAGGGGAGTTTGTTATACTCGATCAGGGGGTTTTGTTATATTCGATTAGGGGACTTTGTTATACTCGATGAGGGGCATTTGTTATACTCGATCAATGGCCTTTGCTATACTCGATTAGGAGACTTTCTTACACTCGATTAGGGGCCTTTGTTATTTTCGATCAGGGGACCTCGTTATACCTGATGAGGGGGTTTTGTTATACTCGACCTGGGGCCTTTGTTATGCTCGATTAGGGGACTTTGTTATGCTCGATCATGGGCCTTTGTTATACTATATCAGGGGCTTTATTATACTCGACCAGGGGGGTTTGATATACTCCATCGGGATACTTTGTTATTCTCGGTAAGGGGTTTTATTATACTCGATCAGGAGACTTTGTTATACTCGATTAGGGGACTTTGTTATACTCGATCAGGGGGCTTTGTTATACTCGACGAAGGTGCTTTGTTATACTCGATCAAGGGACTTTGTTATACTTGATCAGGGGGCTTTGTTTTCCTCGATCAGGGGACCTTGTTATACTCCATCATGGTCTTTGTTATACTCCATCAGGGGCCTTTGTTATACTCGACAAGGGGATTTTTTTGTACTCGATCAGGGGACTTTGTTATACTTGATCAGGGGACTTTGTAATATTCGATCAGGAAGGCTTTGTTATACTCGACCAGGGGCCTTTGTTATACTCGATAAGGGGACTTTGTTATACTCGATCAGAGGCCTTTGTTATAATCGATTAGGGGACATTACTTTTCTCGACCAGGGAACTTTGTTATACACGATCAGGGGATATGTTATACTCGATCATGATATGTGTTATAATCGATGAGGGGTCTTTGTTATACTCGATCAGGGGGCTTTGTTATACTCAATCAGGGAGCTTTGTTTTCCTCGATCAGGTGACTTTGTTATACTCCATCAGGCATCTTTGTTATTCTCCATTAGGGGCCTTTGTTATACTCCATCAGGGTCTTTGTTATACTCCATTAGAGGCCTTTGTTACTCTCAAACAGGGGACTTTGTTTTACTCGATCAGGGGACTTTGTTATACTTGATTAGGGGACTTTGTATCATTCGATCACGGGGGGCTTTGTTATGCTCGCCCCGGGGCCTTTGTTATGATCGATAAGGGGACTTTGTTATACTCGATGAGGAGGCTTTGTTGTACTCAACCGGGGGCCTTTGTTATACTCGATGAGGGGCCTTGGTTTTACTCGACCAGGGGACTTTATTATACTGTACTCGATCAAGGGAATTTGTTATACTCGACCAGGGGACTTTGTTATACTCGATACTTGGACTTTGTTATACTCGATCAGGGGACTTTGTTATACTCGATTAAGGGCCTTTGTTATACTCGATCAAGGGCCTTTGTCACACTCGATCAGAGGACTTTGTTAGACTCGATGAGGGGTCTTTGTTATAGTCGATGAGGGGCCCTTTTTTATACTAAATCATGGGCCTTTGTTATACTCAACCAGGGGACTTTGTTATACTCGATCAGGGGAATTTGTTATACTCGACCAGGGGATTTTACTATACTCGATGAGGGGACTTTTTTATATTCGATCCGGGGACTTTGTTATACTCGATCACGTGCCTTTATTATTCTTGATCAGGGGACTTTGTTATATTCGATGAGGGGTCTTTGTTATACTCGATCAGGGGACATTACTATACTAGACCAGGGAACTTTGTTATACACGATCAGGTGATATGTTATACTCGATCAGGGGATGTGTCATACTCGATCTGGGGACTTTGTTATACTCGATCAAGAGGCTTTGTAATACTCAACCAGGGGACTTTGTTATACTCGATCAGGGGAATTTGTTATAATCGACTAGGGCATTTTGCTATACTCGATCAGGGGAATTTGTT
>NW_024730131.1:0-14624 GCF_018991925.1 Homarus americanus | reverse complement strand
CACTTCCTGATACACCTCTAACACTCCAGGTACACCGCTGACACTCCCAGTTACACCACCCAGCACTGCAGAGTACCTCCTTGGGCCTCTGCCTCAGAACACTCCCAGGTACAGCTCCAGACACTCCCAGGTGCACCTCTGGCTCCCAGTGCTGTGACTTGCTCAGGCTTTGCCTCTGACACTCCCAGGCCTCTAGCCTCCTGTTCTCCTGACACTCGTGGTACACCTAACTTGCTCCAGGTACATCTCTGACACTCCCAGGTACAGACTTGCTCCCAGGTACACTTTTCACACTCTGGGTACACCTCTGACACTTCTACTGGGTGCTCCTCTGTCTCTGGTCTGGCCTTGCTCCCAGGTGCCTTTGACATTCCAGGTACCTGACACTGCCAGGTACACCTCGAACCAGTCTCGGGTGCAGTTCTCACACTCGCAGGTACACCGACACTCCCAGGTACACCTCTGCCTTTCTGGTACACCTCTGGCCTCCCAGTTACACCTCTGACACTCCCAGGTACATCTGGCTTGCTCCCAGGCTGCACTGACACTCCGTGATACACCTCTGACACTCCCAGAGTACACCGCTGAAACTGCCAGGTACACCTTCGACACTCCCAGGAACACCTCCGACACTCCCAGGTACCACTTCTCACACTCCCAGGTACACCTCCGACATTCCCAGGTACACCTCTGACACTCCCAGGAACACCTAGGACACTGCAGGGAATTGCACTCAGCACTCTGGGTACCTCGTGCTCCCAGGTACACCTCTGGCCACTCCAGGTATGCCTCTGACACTGCCAGGTACACCTCTGACTTCTGGTGCTCCACCCAACCACTCCTGGTGCACCCCAGGCTTACACCAGGTACATCTCTGACACTCCCAAGTACCCAGGCACCTCCCAGGTACACTTCTCACACTCCTAAATTTTACTCTGACACTTCTAGGTACTCCTCTGTCACTCCCCTGGTCTCCTCCTAACACTCCCAGGTACACACCATGACACTGCCAGGTACCTCCAGAGCACTGCCAGGTACACCTCAGACACTGCCAGAGTACACCTCAGAACACTCCCAGGTACACCTCTCAGATACTCCAAGGTGCACCTCTGGCCTCCCAGAGACACCTCTGACACTCCAAGGTACACCTCTGACACTCCCAGGTACACTTCCCAGCCTCCCAGGTACTCCACTGACATTCCCTGGTACACCTCTGTGACTCCTGGTATACCTCTGACAGTCCCAGGTACAACTCTGACCTTGCTCCCAGGTACACCTCCGATACTCCCAAACTCCCAGGCCTCCCAGGTGCTGCCTCCGGCTCTCCCAGGTACAACTCCGGCTTGCTGGGCCAAGCCTCAGGCCTCCTCCCTGTAATTTTACTCTGACTTTGCTCCCAGGCCCTCTGACACTCCTAGGTATTCTCCCCGGCTTGCTCCTGGTACACCTCTGACACTCACAGGTACACCTCCAGGCACACCCTGGTTACCTCTGACACACCAGGTGCACCTCTTTCACTCCGTGGTTCTCCCCTGACGCTCCCAGGTACCTCAGACACTCCCAGGAACACCTCAGGCTTGCTCCCAGGTACCTCCTGACACTCCCAGGTACCTTCTCACACTCTTAGGTACACCACCCCAGCCTTCTGGGTGCTCTCTGTCACTCCTGATACCTCTAACACTCCCAGGTACCGCCCCGGCTTGCTCCCAGGTACCTCCGACCTCCCAGGAACACCTCGGCCTCCCCAGGCTCTGTGCTCCTGGTACCCCTGACACTCCCAGGTACACCTCTGACCTCCCAGGTACCTCAGACACTCTGGTACCCCAGACTATCCCAGGTACACCCCCAGACACTCTCCATGGTACTTCCCACTCCCAGGTACCCTCGACTCTCCCAGGTACCTCTGACACTCCCAGGTACACCTCTGACCTCCCAGGTACACCTCTGACACTCACAGGTACCTCTGACCTCCCAAGTACACCTCTGACCTCCCGTTGCTCCCACTGACATTCCGTGGTACACCTCTGGCCTCCCAGGTACACCGCCTTTGACAATGCCAGGTGCACCTCCGACACTCCCAGGTTTCCTCTGTTCCTCCCAGGTACACTTCTCCCTCCCAGGTACACCTCCAGCTTCCACTCCCAGAGTACACCTCCCCAGCCTCCCCAGGTACACCTCTGGCCTCCAGGGCCACACCTCTCTGGCTTGCTCTCAGGTACCTCCCCTGACACTCCCAGGGACACCTCTGGCTTGCTCCCAGGTATGCCTCTGACCTCCCAGGTACACCTCCTGACACTGCCAGGTACTCCACCCCTGACATTCCTGATGCCTCTGACTTGCTCCCCAGGTACACGTCCGGCCTCCCAGATACACCTCCCCAATGACACTCCCAGGTACAGCTCTGCAAACTCCCAGGTACACTTCTGACACTCCCAGGTGCCCCACTTCTCACACTCCGGGTACACCACTGACACTTCTGGGTACTCCTCCTGTCACTCCCTGAGACACCTCCTAACACTCCCAGGTAAACCGCTGACACTCCCGAGATTACATGGCACTGCCAGGCCACACCTCTCCAGGCACTGCCAGGTACACCTCAGACACTCCCAGGTACAGCTGGGCGCCTCCAAGGTGCACCTCCTGACACTCCCCAAAGTGCACCTTTGACACTCCCAGGCACACCTCCTGACACTCCCAGGTACACCTCCTGACCTTCCAGGTACTCCACACAACGTCCGTGGTACACCCCTGACACTCTCAGGTACATCTCTGACTTCCAGGTGCACACCCCAGACGCACTCCCAGGTGCCTTCTCACACTCCCTGGGTGCACCTCTGACACTTCTGGGTGCTCCTCTGTCTGCTCCTGTGCCTAACACTGCCAATTACCCCCAGCCTTCAGGCACACATGCAGGCACTGCCAGGTGCACTCAGAACGCCCTGGTGCACCTCTGACCTCCCAGGTACACCTCTTACACTCCCAGGTACACCTCCTGACTTGCTCCCAGGTGCTCCCACTGACATTCCGTGGTACACCTCTGACACTCCCATGTTTTTACCTCTGGCTTCCCCAGGTACACCTCAGACACTCCTGGTACACCTCTCACACTCTCAGGTACACCTCTCACACTCCCAGGTTTCTCCTGTGGCTTGCTCCTTGTGTTCTCTGGCTTGCTCCCAGGTGCACCTCATCCACTCCCAGGTACACCTCCAGACCTCCCAGGTACACCTCTGACATTCCCAGGCACACCTCTGACACTGCCAGGGCCACCTCAGGCACTCAATTACAGCTCAGACCTCAGAACTCTGCTCCCAAGTGCACCTTTGTTTTCCAGGCACACACCTTGACTTGCTCAGGTACACCTCTGACACTCCAAGGTACACCTCTGACACTCCCAGAGTACCGCCTGACCTCCCAGGCTCCACTGACATTCCCTGGTACACCTCTGGCTTGCTCCCTGGTATACCTCCTGACACTCCCAGGTACACCGCCCAGCACTGCAGGTACACCTCTGACACTCATATCTTTGCCTCCGACACTCCCAGGTACACCTGACACTCCCCAGGTACTCACTGACCTCCCTAGTACACCAGTGACACTCCCAGGTACCTCTGACACTCCCATGTACACCTCTGACACTCCCAGGCACCTCGAACACTCCCAGGTACACCCCAGACACTCCCAGGTACCCCCCAGACACTCTCCAGGTACACTTCTCACACTCTTGGGTACACCTCCGACACTCCCCAGGTACACCTCTGACACTCCCAAGGTACACCCAGACTTGCTCCCAGGTACTGCCTTGTTTCCCAGGCACACCGCCTGACACTGCCAGGCCACACCTCAGGCAGAGTCTCAGGTACAGTTCTCACACTCGCAGTACCTCCAGCACTCCCAGTACACCTCTGACCTCCCCTAGGTACTCCTCTGTCACTCACCAATACACCTCTAACACTCCCAGGTACCGCCCCAACACTCCCAGGTACACCACTTCGGCCCTGCCATTACCTCAGACTGCTGCCAGGTACACCTCGAACACTGCCAGGTACACCTCGGGCACTCCAGGTACATAGATACTCCAGGTGCACCTCTGACATTCCCAAGTGCACCTCTGACACTCCAGGCACACCTCTGACTCCACAGGTACACCTCTGACACTCCAGGTACTCCACTGACACTCCCAGGTACTGCTTCTGCCTCCCAAGTACACCTCCAGCTCTCCCAGGTACACCTCCTGACAGTCCCAGGTACACCTTTGACACTCCAGAGTACACCTCCTGACACTCCAGTACACCTCTGGCCTCCCAGGTACCTCTCACACTCCCAGGTTCTCCTGTGACACTCCTGGTATTTCTCTGACACTCCAGGTACACCTCGAACACTCCCAGGTACACCTCCATCTAGCACTCACAGGTGCACCTCTGACCTCCCAAATTACACCTCTGACACTCCCAGAAGTACTCCTGACATTCCGTGGTACACCTCTGACACCCAGGTACACCTTGACAATGCCAGGTACACCTCCCGGCCTCCCAGGGCACCTCCGGCTTGCTCCCAGGTACCCTTCTCACCTCCCAGTACCTCCGACTTGCTCCCAGGTACACTCCTGACACTCCAGGGTACACCTCCTGGCCTCCCAGGTACACCTCTGACACTCCCAGGACACCTCACTCCCAGGTATGCCTCCTGGCACTCCCAGGTACACCTCTGTTGCCTGCCAGGTACTCACTGACATTCCTGGTACACCTCTGACACTCCCAGGTACACGTCCGACACTCCCAGATACACCTCGGACACTCCCAGGTACAGCTCTGACACTCCGAGGTACACTTCCTGACACTCCCAGGTACTCACTGAAAGCACTCCCCTGGTACACCCCTGACACTCCCAGGTACACCTCGGCTCCCAGGCCCCCAGACACTCCAGGTACACTTCTCACACTCCGGGGTACACCACTGACACTTCTACGTGCTCTCTGTCCTCCCTGATACACTCTTTTCAGGTACACCATGGCTGCTCCCAGTTACACCTTGACACTGCCAGGTACACCTCAGACACTGCCAGGTACACCTCAGACTTCTCCCAGGTACAGCTCAGTCACTACAAGGTACACCTCTGTGCTCCCAGGGTGCCTTTGGCACTCACTGCAACCTGCCTCTGACCTCCCAGGTGCCTCTGACCTCCCAGGTGCTCACTGACACTCCGTTGTACACCCAGGCACACCTCTGACACTCCCAAGTGCACCTTTGACACTCAAGCACACCTCTGACACTCCCAGGTACACCTCTGACACACTCCCAGGTACTCCACTGACACCTGCTGTACACCCCTGACACTCCCAGGCACATCTCTGACACTCCCAGGTACACCTCTGACACTCCCAGGTACACCTCGACACTCACAGGTACACCTCTGACTCTTACACCTCTGACACTCCCAGGTACTCCACTGACATTCCGTGGTACACCTCTGACACACCCAGGTACACCGCTGACAATGCCAGGTACACCTCCGACACTCCCAGGAACACCTTTGACACTCCCAGGCCACACTCCCAGGACACCTCCGACACTCCCAGGTACACCTCTGACACTCCCAGGTACACCTTTGACACTCCAGGGTACACCTCTGACACTCTCAGGTACACCTCTGACACCCCAGGACACCTCTGACACTCCCAGGTATACCTCTGACACCCCAGGTACACCTCTGACACTGCCAGGTACCCACTGACATTCCTGGTACACCTCTGACACTCCGGTACACGTCCGACACCCAGATACACTTCTGACACTCCCAGGTACAGCTCTGAAACTCCCAGGTACACTTGACACTCCCAGGTACACTTCTCACACCTGAGGCACCACTGACACTTCTAGGTACTCCTCTGTCACTCCCTGTGACACCTCTAACACTCCCAGGTACACCGCTGACACTCCCAGTTACACCGCTGACACTGCCAGGTACACTCAGACACTGCCAGGTACACCCCTCTGACACTCCCAGGTACAGCTCAGACACCCAAGGTGCACCTCTGACACCCTGCACCCTTTGACACTCCCAGGCACACCTCTGACACCCCAGGTACACCTCTGACACTTCCAGGTACTCCACTGACACCCGTGGTACACCCCTGACACCCCAGGTACATCTCTGACACCCCAGGCACACCCCCAGACACTCCCAGGTACACTTCACACCCTAGTACACCTCTGACACTTCTAGGTACTTCGTCACTCCTGATACACCTTAACACTGCCAGGTACACTGCTGACATTCCCAGGCACACCGCTGACACTGCCAGGTACACCTCAGACACCCTAGGTACACCTCTGACACTCCCCAGGTACACTTACACCCCAGGCACACCTCTGACACTCCCAGGTACTCCACTGACATTCCTGTACACCTCTGACACTCCCAGGTACACCACCTCAGACACCTGAAGGCACCTCTGACACTCCCAAGTGCATCTTGACACTCCCAGGCACACCTCTGACACTCCCAGGTACACCCCTCTGACACTCCAAGGTACACCTCTGACACTCCCCAGGTACACTTCTGACACTCCCAGGTACCCACTGACATTCCTGGTACACCTCTGACACTCCGGCACACCGCTGACACTGCCAGGTACACCCTGACACTCCATATACACCTCCGACACTCCCAGGCACACCTCTGACACTCCGGTACCCACTGACACTCCCAGCACACCAGTGACACTCCCAGGTACACCTCTGACACTCCCATGTACACCTCTGACACTCCCAGGCACACCTCAGACACCCCAGGTGCCAACCCCAGACACCCCAGGCACACCCCAGACACTCTCAGGCACACTCTCACACTCGCAGGTACACCTCCGACACCCCAGGCACACCTCTGACACTCCCAGGCACACCCAGACACTCCCAGGTACACTGACATTCCCAGGTACACCGCTGAGACTGCCAGGACACCTCAGACAGTCTCAGGTACAGCACACTCGCAGGTACACCTCCGACACCCGGCACACCTCTGACTCCTAGGCACACCACCTTGCGTACACCTCTGACACTCCCAGGTACACCTCTGACACTACCAGGTACTCCACTGACATTCCGTGGTACACCTCTGACACTCCCACACCGCTGAAACTGCCAGGTACACCTTCGACACTCCCAGGAACACCTCCGACACTCCCAGGTACACTTCACACTCTCAGGTACACCTCCGACATTCCCAGGTACACCTTTGACACTCCCAGGAACACCTAGACACTGCAGGGTCACACCTCTGACACTCCCAGGTACACTCCTGACACTCCCAGGCACACCTCTGACACTCAGGCATACCTCTGACACTGCCAGGTACACCTCTGACACTGCTACCCACTGACACTCCTGGTACACCCCGACACACCCAGGCACATCCCTGACACTCCCAGGCACACCCCACACTCCCAGGTACACTTCCTCACACTCCCCAGGTACACCTCTGACACTCCCAGGTACTCCTCTGTCACCCCTGATACACCTCTAACACCCCAGGCAACACCGCTGACACTGCCAGGTACACCTCACACACTGCCAGGTGCCACCTCAGACACTGCCAGGTACACCTCAGACACTCCCAGGTACACCTCAGATACCTGGTGCACCTCTGACACTCCCAGGACACCTCTGACACCTGCTGTACACCTCCTGACACCCCCAGGCACACTCTGACACTCCCAGGTACCCACTGACATTCCCTGGTACACCTCTGACACTCCCTGGTATACCTCTGACACTCCCAGGTACACCTCTGACACTAGGTACACCTCTCCGACACCCCAGGTACACCTCTGACACTCCCAGGTCCGCCTGACACTCCCAGGTACACCTCTGACACTCCCAGGTACACCTCCGACACTCCTGGGCACACCTCTGACACCCCAGGCACACCTCTGACACTCCCAGGTACTCCTCTGACACCCCTGGTACACCTCTGACACCCCAGGTACACCTCAGACACACCCTGCACACCCTGACACTCCCAGGTACACCTCTTCACCCGTGGTACTCCCTGACACTCCCAGGTACACCCCTCAGACACTCCCAGGAACACCTCAGACACTCCCAGGTACACCTCTGACACCCCAGGCACACTTCACACTCTTAGTACACCACTGACACTTCTAGGTACCTCTGTCACTCCCTGACACCCCTAACACTCCCAGGTACACCGCTGACACCCCAGGTACACCTCCGACACCCCAGGTACACCTCTGACACCCCAGGTACACCACTGACACCCCTGGTACACCCCTGACACTCCCAGGTACACCTCTGACACTCCCAGGCACACCTCTGACACCCCAGGCACACCCCTGTGACACCCCAGGCACACCCTGCACACCCCAGGCACACCCCAGACACTCTCAGGTACACCTCCCACACTCGCAGGCACACCTCCGACACCCCAGGTACACCTCTGACACTCCCAGGCACACCTCTGACACTCCCAGGTACACCTCTGACACTCCCAGGTACACCTCTGACACACCCCTGGTACACCTCTGACACCCCAGGTACACCTCTGACACTCCTACTCCACTGACACCCTGGTACACCCTGACACTCCCAGGTACACTCTGACACTCCTGGGTACACCTCTGACACTCCCCAGGTACTCTACTGACATTCCGTGGTACACCTCTGACACTCCCAGGTACACCGCTGACAATCCCAGGTACACTCCTGACACTCCCAGGAACACCTCCGACATCTCCCAGGTACACTTCACACTCCCAGGTACACCTCTGACACTCCCTGGTACACCCCGACACCCCAGGTACACCTCTGACACCCCAGCACACCGCTGACACTCCCAGGTACACCTCTGACACTCCATATACACCTCCGACACTCCCAGGTACACCTCTGACACCCCAGTTACTCCACTGACACTCCCTAGTACACCAGTGACACTCCCAGGTACACCTCTGACACTCCCATGTACACCCCTGACACTCCCAGGTACACCTCCTGACACTCCCAGGTACACCTCCTGACACCCCAGGTCCGCCTCCGACACTCCCAGGTACAATCTGACACTCCCAGGTACACCTCCGATACTCCTGGGTACACCTCTGACACTCCAGTGTACACCTCTGACACTCCTAGGTATTCCTCTGACACTCCCTGGTACACCTCTGGCACTCCCAGGCACACCTCAGACACACCCCGGTACACCCACACTCCCAGGTACACCTCACCCGTGGTTCTCCCCTGACACTCCCAGGTACACCTCTGACACCCCAGGTACTCTACTGACATTCCGTGGTACACCTCTGACACCCCAGGTACACCGCTGACAATGCCAGGTACACCTCCTGACACTCCCAGGAACACCTCCGACACTCCCAGGCACACTTCTCACACTCCCAGGCACACCTCCGACACTCCCAGGTACACTCTGACACCCCAGGACACCTCTGACACTTCCAGGTATACCTCTGACACCCCAGGTACACCTCTGACACTGCCAGTACCCACTGACATTCCCTGTACACCTCTGACACTCCCAGGTACACGTCCGACACTCCCAGATACACCTCCTGACACTCCCAGGTACAGCTCTGACACTTGCACACCTCTGACACTCCCAGGTACTCCACTGACACCCCTGGCACACCCCTGACACCCTAGGTACACCTCTGACACCCTAGGTACTCCTGTCACTTCCTGATACACCTCTAACACTCCCAGGCACACCGCTGACACTCCCAGTTACACCGCTGACACTGCCAGGCACACCCCAGACACTGCCAGGCACACCTCAGACACTCCCAGGTACAGCTCAGACACTCCAAGTGCACCTCTGGCCTCCCAAGGTACCTCTGACCTCCCAGGCACACCTCCTGACACTCCCAGGTACACCTCTGACACTTCCAGGTGCTCCACTGACACTCCGTGGTACACCCTGACACTCCCAGGTACATCTCTGACACTCCCAGGTACACCCCAGACACTCCCAGGTACACTTCTCACACTCCTAGGTACACCTCTGACACTTCTAGGCTCTCTGTCACTCCTGATGCACCTTTAACTGCTCAGGTACGCTGACATTCCCAGGTACACCGCTGACACTGCCAGGTACACCTCAGACACTCCTAGGTACACCTCTGACACTCCCAGGTACACCTCTTACACTCCCAGGTACACCTCTGACCTCCCAGGTACTCACTGACATTCCAGTGTACACCTCTGACACTCCCAGGTACACCTCAGACACTCCAAGGTGCACCTCTGACACTCCAAGTGCATCTTTGACACTCCCAGGCACACCTCTGACACTCCCAGGTACACCTCTGACCTCCCAGGTACACCTCTGACCTCCCAGGTACACCTCTGACACTCCCAGGTACTCCACTGACATTCCCTGGTACACCTCTGACACTCCCAGGTACCTGCTTGACACTGCCAGGTACACCTCTGACACTCCATATACACCGACACTCCCAGGTACACCTCTGACACTCCCAGGTGCTCCACTGCCTCCCTAGTACACCTGTGACACTCCCAGGTACACCTCTGACACTCCCATGCACCTCTGACACTCCCAGGTACACCTCAGACCTCCCAGGTACACCCAGACACTCCCAGGTTCTACCCAGACCTCTCAGGTACACTTCTCACACTCGCAGGTACACCTCCGACACTCCCAGGTACACCTCCTGACACTCCCAGGTTACGCAGACACTCCCAGGTACACCCTGACATTCCCAGGTACACACTGAGACTGCCAGGTACACCTCAGACAGTCTCAGGCCACAGTTCTCCACACTCTGAGTACCTCCGACCTCCCAGGTACACCTCTGGCCTCCCAGGTACACCTCCCTGACACTCCCAGGCTCCACTGACATTCCGTGGTACCTCTGACACTCCCAGGTACACCGCTGAAACTGCCAGGTACACCTTCGACACTCCCAGGAACACCTCCGACCTCCCAGGTACACTTCTCACACTCCCAGGTACACCTCCGACATTCCCAGGTACACCTTGACCTCCCAGGTACACCTCTGACACTGCAGGGTGCACCTCCTGACACTCCCAGGTACCTCTGACCTCCCAGGTACACCTCTGACACTCCCAGGTACACCCCTCCTGACACTCCCAGGTACACCTCTGACACTCCCAGGTACTCCACTGACCTCCCAATTGTACCCCTGACACTCCCAGGTACACATCCCCTGACCTCCCAGGTACACCCAGACACTCCCAGGTACACCTCTGACACTCCCAGGTACCTCTGACACTCCAGGTACACCTCTGACACTCCCAGGTACACCTCAGACACACCCTGGTACACCTCTGACACTCAGGTACCCTCTCACCATCGTGGTTCTCCCTGACACTCAGGTGCACCTCAGACTCCCAGGAACATCAGACACTCCCAGGTACACCTCTGACACTCCCAGGTACACTTCTCACCTCCTAGGTACACCACTGACACTTCTAGGTGCTCCTCTGTCCTCCCTGATACCTCTAACCTCCCAGGTACACCTTGACATTCCCAGGTACACCTCCGACACTCCCAGGTGCACCTCTGACACTCCCAGGTACCACCTGACCTCCCTGGTACACCCTGACCTCCAGGTACACCTCTGACCTCCCAGGTGCACCTCCTGACACTCCCAGGTGCTCCACTGACATTCCCTGGTACACCCCTCTGACACTCCCAGGTACACCGCTGACACTGCCAGGTACACCTCTGACCTCCATATGCACCTCCGACCTCCCAGTGCACCTCTGGCCTCCCAGGTGCTCACTGGCCTCCTAGTGCACCACTGACACTCCCAGGTGCACCTCCTGGCCTCCCATGTACACCTCTGACACTCCCAGGTGCCTCGCAGACACTCCCAGGTACACCCCAGACCTCCCAGGTACCCCAGACACTCTCAGGTACACTTCTCACACTCGCAGGTACACCTCCGACACTCCCAGGTACACCTCTGACACTCCCAGGTACACCCAGACACTCCCAGGTACACCGCTGACATTCCCAGTCACCGCTGAGACTGCCAGGTACACCTCAGACAGTCTCAGGTACAGTTCTCACACTCGCAGGTACACCTCCGACACTCCCAGGTACACCTCTGACCTCCTATGGTACACCTCCTGACCTCCCAGTGCACCTCTGTCCCAGGTACACCTCTGACACACCAGGCCTCCCACTGACATTCCGTGGTACACCTCTGACACTCCCAGGTACACCGCTGAACTGCCAGGTACACCTTCCGACACTCCCGGAACACCTCCGACCTCCCAGGTACTTCTCACACTCTCCAGGTACACCTCCGACATTCCCAGGCCTGCCCCGGCCTCCCAGGAACACCTGGGACACTGCAGGTACACTTCTGACACTTTCAGGTACACCTCTGGCACTGCCAGATACACCTCCGACAATCCCAGGTACTACTGTGACACTCCCAGGTACACCTCCGACACTGCCAGGTACACCGCTGATACTCCTAGGTACACCTCCGATATTCCCAGGTACACCTCCGGTATTCCCAGGTACACCTCTCATACTCCCAGGTACACCTTTGAGACTCCCAGGTACTCCACCGACACTCCCTGGTACACCTCTGACATTCCGAGTTACACCTCCGACACTCCCAGTTACAACCCTGACACTCCCAGGTACACTTCTGACACTCCCAGGTACACCTCCGATACTCGCAGGTACACCTCAGACACTCCCTGGTTCACCTCTGACACTCCCTGGTTTACCTCTGACACTCCCTGGTACACCTCTGACACTCCCAGATACACCTCTTACGCTCCCTGGTTCTCCTGATGCTCAGGTACACCTTTGAGACACCCAGGTACTTCACTGACACTCCCTGGTATACATCTGACATTCCCAGGTACACCTCTGACACTCCCAGGTACACCTCTGATACTCCCAGGTACACCTCTGACACTCCCAGGTCCGCCTCCGACACTCCCAGGTACAACTCCGACACTCCCAGGTAAACCTCCGATACTCCTGGGTACACCTCTGACACTCCCAGGTACACCTCTGACACTACTAGGTATTCCTCTGACACTCCCTGGTACACCTCTGACACTCACAGGTACACCTCAGACACACCCTGGTACACCTCTGACACACCCAGGTACACCTCTTTCACTCCGTGGTTCTCCCCTGACACTCCCAGGTACACCTCAGACACTCCCAGGAACACCTCAGACACTCCCAGGTACACCTCTGACACTCCCAGGTACACTTCTCACACTCTTAGGTACACCACTGACACTTCTAGGTACTCCTCTGTCACTCCCTGATACACCTCTAACACTCCCCAGGTACACTGCTGACACTCCCTAGTACACCTCCGACACTCCCAGGTGCACCTCTGACACTCCCAGGTACACCTCTGGCACTCCCAGGTACACACCTGACACTCCCAGGTACAACACTTGCACACCCAGGTACACCTCCTACACTCCCTGGTTCTCCTCTGACACCTCCAGGTACACCTCAGACACTCCAAGGTACACCTTAGACACTCCCAGGTACACCTCTGACACTCCCAGGTACATCTCTGACACTCCCAGGCACACCTCAGACACTCCCAGGTACACCCCTGACACTCCCAGGTACACCTCAGACACTCCCAGGTACACCTCAGACACTTCCAGGCACACCTTTGACACTCCCAGGTACACCTCTGACACTCCCAGGTACTCCACTGACACTCCCTGGTACACCCCTGACACTCCCAGGTACACATCTGACACTCCCAGGTACACCCCAGACACTCCAAGGTACACTTATCACACTCCTAGGTACACCTCTGACACTCCCCAGGCACACCTCTGAATCTCCCAGGTACACCACGACGCTCCCAGGCACACCAATGACACCCCAGGCACCACCACACTCCCCTGGGTACATCTCTGACACTCCCCAGGCACACCTCTGTGACACTTGCAGGCACACCTCCGACACACTCCCCAGGCACACCCCTGACACTCCAAAGGCACACCCTGACTCTCCCAGGCACTCCTCTGACACCCCAGGCACACCTCCGACACTCCCCAGGTACACTTCCGACACTCCCAGAACACCTCTGACACCCAGGCACACCTCCGACATTCCAGGTGCCTTCTCCACCTCCCAGGTACACCTCCGACCTCCCAGGTACCTCCTGACACTCAGGGACACCTCTGACCTCCCAGGTATGCCTCCTGACCTCCCAGGTACACCTCTGACACTGCCAGGTACTCCACTGACATTCCTGGTACACCTCTGGCCTCCCAGGTACGTCCGACACTCCCAGATGCACACCTCTGACCTCCCAGGTACAGCTCTGACACTCCCAGGTACCTTCTGACCTCCCAGGTACTCCACTGACACTCCCTGGTGCACCCCTGACACTCCCAGGTGCACCTGACCTCCCAGGAACACCTCAGACACTCCCAGGTACACCTCTGACATCCCAGGTACACTTCTCACACTCTTAGGTACACCACTGACATTCTAGGTATCCTCGTCCTCCCTGATGCACCTCTAACCTCCCAGATTGCTGACACTCCCAGGTACACCTCCGACACTCCCAGGAACACCTCTGACACTCCCAGGTACTC
>NW_024730130.1:0-5782 GCF_018991925.1 Homarus americanus | reverse complement strand
GATAGCATACAACAGAACTTCACAACAATGAAAAGACACAAACAATCAGTCGACGATAGCATACACAGAAACTCCAAACACCCTAATCAGACAGTCGTGTCAATCGGGGTCGACACATCATAAACACAGAAACCTGCAACACCCGGAACCGACAAAGCCGAATCCGATTTAATAGCATAATACAAAACCTCATCACCCCGAATAAGAATGTCAAAGTCAATCGTCGATACGATAGCAACAAAAACTTGAACACAACCATCGAGACAGCAAAACCAATCAGGTCGATTTAATAGCATACTACAAACCGTAACAATCGAGAGACCACAAACAATCGACGAAACAGCAACTACAGAAACCAGCACACCAATCGAGACCCACAAAGCCAAACAACCGAAATGAAGAATAATACAGAAACTTGCACACCAACGAACAGCCAAAGCCAATCCAGGTCGATTTAATAGCATACCACAGAAATTTGCACACCTAATGAGACCAAGTCAACCGTTCAAATAATAGCATCCAACAGAAACCCGCACACCAATGAGACCGTCAAAGCCAATCAGGTCGACGATAGCAACACAGAAACCAGCACACTAATGGGAGACACTTCAATCTGGATCAACACGATAGCATACTACAGAAACTTGCACACCGAATGGGAGCCAGTCAAAGTCAATCGGGGGTCGATTTAATAGCATACTACAGAAACTTGCACACCGAATGGGAGACCGTCAGAGTCAATCGAGGGTCGATTTAATAGCATACTATACAAAATGATCCGAGAATGTGCACACACCGAGTGGGACGGTGATGAAAGCGTCCCCTTGTACACTGGATGGCACTATTTCACTATAGTAAGGGTAGGGGCACCTCGGTCATATTATACAACATACCAGAGAAGTTCCACACCCGCATGGGAGACCGTCAAAGTGAATCGGGGTCGATTTGATAGCATACTACAGAGAACTTGCACACCGAATGGGAGACCGTCAAAGTCAATCGGGGTCGATTTGATAGCATACTACAGAGAACTTGCACACCGAATGGGAGACAGTCAAAGTCAATCGGGGTCGATTTAATAGCATACTACAGAAACTTGCACACCGAATGGGAGACCGTCAAAGTCAATCGGGTCGATTTGATAGCATACTACAGAAACTTGCACACCCGAATGGGAGACCGTCAAAGTCAATCGGGGGTCGATTTGATAGCATACTACAGAAACTTGCACACCCGAATGGGAGACAGTGAAAGTCAATCGGGGTCGATTTAATAGCATACTACAGAAACACACCGAATGGGAGACAGTGAAAGTCAATCGGGGTCGATTTAATAGCATACTACAAACTTGCACACCGAATGGGAGACCGTCAAAGTCAATCGGGGTCGATTTAATAGCATACTACAGAAACTTGCACACCCGAATGGGAGACCGTCAAAAGTCAATCGGGGTCGATTTGATAGCATACTACAGAAACTTGCACACCCGAATGGAGACAGTCAAAGTCAATCGGGGGTCGATTTAATACTACAGAAACTTGCACACCGGGAGACCGTCAATCAATCGGGGTCGAGCATACTTTACAAAATGATCCGAGAATCTGCACACACACCGAGTGGGAGACGGTGATGAAAACGTCCGCCCTTATATGTTCGATTGCACTATTTCACTATATTAAGGGAGAGGTACTCACATTTGGTGTGAACATTCCGCCAGGAGCGCGCTTCAAAGCAAAGCGCTGCATTCAAAAACAACAACCAAATTGCTGCCGCTTTCCTGCCCTGCAATGTACGGAGAAGCAGAAGAAGAGAGAGAGAAAAAGGTCAGAATAATACGCAGGAGCGCACCTATGACCACCAGCCAGAATCCGTCTCCAACCGAACATTATTACAACGTCGCCGCACCACGGCTCTTCGCGACAGCAGCAGCATCGATGTTGCTTCACTGAAGCCCGAATCAAGACCTGGCTGTCACCGCTAACAGTCGGCTTTAAACTCACTCAACAAACGATCAAACAACTTCCACCGAGGGTACGGTGACCGTCTTATCGTCCGCCTTCTGCACTGATTCACCATTTCACTATATTAAGGA
The DNA here is from genome assembly GCF_018991925.1 of Homarus americanus. Taxonomy (NCBI): domain Eukaryota; kingdom Metazoa; phylum Arthropoda; class Malacostraca; order Decapoda; family Nephropidae; genus Homarus; species Homarus americanus. The sequence goes on along the minus strand of NW_024730130.1, from coordinate 3,690 downwards.
GAGGGTGCAACCTATTCAGGAATATTCACCCAAACGATGTTGCCATTCAAAAACAACAACCAAAGTTGCTTTCTTCTGCCCTGCAATGGCTGACATAAATAATAAGAGAGAGAAAGAAAAACAGTCTCATGGGCCGAGAATGGCAGGAGCAGACTATGAATTCTTAACAGCCAGGTCTGTCTCCAACCGAACATTATTACTCTCGGCACACACGCCGCCACCAACGGTTTGCCAGCAGCATCATCGCATGTTAAAAACTATTGCAAGTCCGGGAATCAAGCACCAACAATCAATAACAGTCGGTTTAACTCATCCAACAAAACGACTCAAACAACCTACCTCGACGTACGGTGACAGTCCTATCGTCCGCTCATGCTGGATTGCACTATTTCACTATATTAATGAGAGGAGGCCTAACACACCTATTCGGTGAATATCTCAGCGCAGAGCCGCGCCTTCGGCTACAAAGGCATTCAAAAAACAACAACCAAAGTTGCCGCCTTCCCCGCCCTGCAATGAAGCAGGCAGCAGCAGCAGCAGAAGAAGAGAAGAGAGAGAGAGAAAGAACCTCAGGCCAGAGGAATGGCAGGAGCGCGATTTACGTTCCCCGCCCTGCAATGGCTGGAGCAGCAGCAGAAGAAGAGAGAGAAACCAACAAAACAACACACAATCACCAGCCAGTCCCGTCCCCAACTGAACATTAACCTTCGCACACGCCGCCACCACGTCAGCAGCAGCATCATGATGTTGCGCCTATTGTAAGTCCGAAACTCGTTATTCGCTGTTCGCTAACAGTCGGTTTAACCTCGCTAACAAACGATCACAACAACTTCCACTCAAGGAGCGCACGGTGACTGTCCTATCGTCCGCCCATGCTGGATTGCACATTTCACCATATTAAGGGAGAGGGATGCTCACACACCTATTCGTGGAATATCTTCATCTCAGCGACGCGCCCTAAGCAAAGCGCCGCATTCAAAAACAACAACCAAAAAGCCGCCGCTTCCCCCGCCCTGCACAGCAGAGCAGCAGCAGCAGAAGAAGAAAGAGAGAGAGAGAAAAAAGTCTCATGGGCCAGAGGAATGGCAGTGAGCGGATCTATGAAATTACACCAGGTCTGTCCCCCAATTGAACATTATTACCTCGGCCGCACGCCGCCACCAACGGTTTCCGCGACACAGCAGCATCACGATGTTGCCTCATTGAAGTCCGAACCATTCGGACGTTCGCGAACAGTCGTTTAACCCTGCCTAACAAAACGATCAAACAACCTACACTCGAGGTGCGACGTGACATCCCATCGTCCGCCTTGCATGCTGGATTGCACTATTTCACTATATTAAGAGGGAACCACACACATATTCATGAAATATCTCACCAGCGAAGCCGGCGCCTACCAACCAAACGCGGCATTCAAAACAACAACCAAAATTGCTGCCGATTCCCTGCCCCCAATGGCTGAGCAGAAGAGAGCGAGAGAGAAAAGTCTCATTGGGTCAGAGAATGGCAGTGAGCAAAGCACGACAGCAGGCTGAGATCTAACAACCACACCAGCCAGGCCGCCTCCAGAACATTATTACCCCTCACGTCGCCACCGCGTTTCCAGCCACATCAGCAGCATCACCATAAGTTGCATCCACCAACCAGTCCGAACCGTTATTCGCTGTCGCCAACAGTCCGTTTAACCTCACCCAACATCCACCATTTGCGGAACGGTGAAATTCCCCATCGTCCCACCTTGTACGCTGATTGCACCACTCACCATATTAAGGGGAGAGGTGCCTTCACACACATATTCGGTGTGAAATATCTCTCCGCCTTCAGCGGAGTTTTCGCGCCATGGGCAAAAAGTGCATTCAAACAACAACCAAAAATTGTTGCCGCTTTCCTGCTCCTGTGTAAATGGCTGGAGCAGAAGGAGAGAGAGAGAGATTTTAGTCCATTGATCAGAGAATGGCAGTGGAGCGGCTTATATGAAAGTAGGCCTGCGCTCTATCAATTACACTTGCCAGGTCTCTTCCGCTTGGGACATTTACTCCGCCTCTCTCTCTCTCTCTCCTCGGCGCACACGTCGCCACCTCCTACTAGTTTCCGTCACAGATATAAAGGCAGCCTTCAGTCCGGAACGGGCCTCTTCGCTTGTTGGGTTCGCCCAACTTTAGCGGACTTCATGCTATTGATCACTCCCGTTCGCTGTCTGTGCCGGCCTTCAATGCAGCTGCCTAAACCGCCTTCTTGACTGAGATTCATTGCACTGCCTGACGCGCAAACGGTTACCCTAAATGTGCATAGACAATTCCATTATGGTTCAACACTTACCAGGGCGCAGTCTGGGAGCCGAGAGTATACTAAAAAGAGAGCTTAGCAGCCAAAACTCAAGTCAAAGTTAACACGTTGGGTTACCCCATCACCTAACAACGGCGATGCATGTGTTCCACCGCGGAAATACATAACCCAATCCAATATTAAGGATGATGGCGTTTATGAGCCCACGTCCCCACAAACAGTAAGAGAAAGAGAGAGAGAGGAGGAGATGGGCCAATGTGCGTCCGCCTAATGTCTTATATTCTCGCTGGGGCAAAGAGAAGAGGAGCGGATAAGGAGGAGATTGGCCAACGTATGTCCTCGCCTAATGTCGGCCGTTTCGCTGAGCTGGGCAAAGAGGAGAGGAGCGGATAAGGGAGGAGATTGCTATCACTGGGTGAGCTAAGCCGGGCGCTGAGGATAGGCAAGAGAAGGTGCAGTTTTGATCTGGATCATCTGGTTTGCTATTTCTCTAAGGCCAACGTGCGTCCTCAATGTCGGCTGGTTTCGCTGGGGGCAAAGAGAAGAGGAGAGGAGATAAGGAGGAGATTGGCACACACAGGAAAACAAGCGAAGGAGGATAGCGAGAGAAGGTGCAGTTTGATCTGATCATCTGGTTTGCTATTTCTCTAAGGCTAATCGCGGTCCTCGCCCAATGTCTTCTTCATGCCCCCGCCAGCAAAGAGAAGAGATGATAGTGATATCTGCCAACGTGCGGTCCTCGCCCAATGTCGGCTGCTCGCTGGAGCTGGGGCAAAGAGGAGCGGATAAGGGAGGAGATTACATTTAGAGCTGTTGGCGCTGAGGATAAAGGGAGAAGGTGCAGTTAGATCTGATCATCTGGTTTGCTATTTCTCTGGGCGCCAACGTATGTCCCCGCCCAATGTCTTCGCCTCTCTCTCAATCTCTTCACTATTGGCCGCCGTGATAGGCGCCGCCAACAGCAGCAGCTACCTGTTGATCCTGCCAGTAGTCATATGTTTAACTCTAAAGATTGCTTTCATGCATGTGTGCTAAAGCCGATTTAAGGCGAAACCGCGAATGGCTCATTAAATCAGCTATGTTTCATTGGATCTGTAAACCCACTTCTACTTGATAATCAGCAATTTAGAGCTTACATGCAATTGGTCTCGACCGCAAGGAAGAGCGCTTTTATTAGTTCAAAAATTGTCGGGTCCCGGTCTGTAACCCACCTGTGGTAATCAATAATCTCGCTGAGCGCAAAAAAGACCAAAATGGCAAATACACAACTTAACGGGGGATCATCAAATGGGTCGATGAAGACTTATGAAATCATGGTCGGTATGTAATCGAAAGAATACCAGATACATCGATGTAAGTCAACGATATTACGCGCGGCAATAAGAGTTTTGCCGCCACCACGAG
>NW_024730129.1:0-33151 GCF_018991925.1 Homarus americanus | reverse complement strand
GGGTGCACCTGGGAGCATCAGGGGTGCACCTCGGAGGTCAGAGGTGTACTCTGGGAGTGTCAGAGGTGTTCCTTAGAGGTCAGGAGTACCTGGGAGTGTCAGAGGTACCTGGAGTGTATGAGGGTACCTGGAAGTGGTCAGAGGTGTACCTGGGAGGCCAGAGGTGCACAATGGTGGATCAGAGGTGTACCTGGGAGTGTCAGAGGTGTACCAGAGAGTGTATGAGGTGCACTTGGAAAGTCAGAGCAAAGTATGGGAGTGTCGGAGGTGTACCGGGAGTGTCAGGGAGGGTACCGAGAGGTTAGGGGTGTACTAGGAGGCAGAGCACGGGAGCATGAGGTACCTGGGAGTCATCGGAGGTGTACCTGGGAGTGTCAGAGGCACTGAGCATCAGAGGTGTACCTGGGAGGCTGGAAGTGTCAGAGGTGTAATTGGGAGGGTGTAACCGGGAGTGTCTGAGGTGTACCTGGGAGGCTCAGAGGTGTACCTGGGAGTAAGAGGGTGTACCAGGAGTGTCAGGTGAGTACCTGGGAGGTCAGAGGTGTACCTGGGAGTGTCAGGGTGTACCTGGGAGGTCTGAGGTGTACCTGGGAGGTCAGAGGTACCTGGGAGTCAGGGGTGTACCTCAGGGAGGCCTGGGGGTGGAGTACCTGGGAGTGTCGGAGGCACCTGGGAGGTCTGGATGGCACTGGGAGTGTCTGGGAGGTACCTGGGAGTATCAGAGGTGTACCGGAGTGTTGGGGAGGTGTACCTGGGAGTGCTCAGAGGTGTACCTGGGAGCATCAGGAGGTGCATCTGGGAGTGTCAGGTGTACCTCTGAGTGTCAGGTGTACCTGGGAGTGTCGGAGGTGTACCTGGGAGTGCTCTGGAGGTACCTGGGAGTGTCAGAGTGTACCTGGGAATGTCAGGTGTACCAGGAGTGTCAGTGAGTACCTGGGAGTGTCGCAGGTGTACCTAGGAGTGTCAGAGGTGTACCTGGAGTGTCAGGGTGTACCTGGGAGGTCAGAGGTGTACCTGGGAGTGTCTGGGGGCATACCTGGGAGTGTCAGAGGTGTACCTGGGAGTGTCAGAGGAATACCTGGGAGTTTCAGAGTTGATACATGGGAGTGCCAGAGGTGTACCTGGGAGTGTCAGAGGTGGTACCTAGAAGGGCGAGGTGTACCTGGGAGTGTCAGAGGTGCAAGGGAGTGTCGGAGGTGTACCAGGAGTGTCAGAGTAGTACCTGGGAGGTTGGGGGTGTACCAGGGAGTGTTAGGAGAGACCTGGGAGGCCGAGGTGTACCTGGGACCACGGGAGGTGTACCTGGGAGTGTCAGAGGCACCGAGTGTCAGAGGTACCTGGGAGGCCGGGTACTCTGAAGTGTTGTAACTGGGAGGCAGGGGTGCAACTGGGAGTGTCTGGGTGTACCTGGGAGTGTCAGGTGTGCCTGGGAGTAAAGAGGTGTACCTGGGAGTGTCAGTGAGCAACCTGGGAGTCAGAGGTGCACCTGGGAGTGTCAGGGTGCAACTTGAGAGTGTCTGAGGTGCACCTGGGAGCAGAGGTACCTGGGAGTGTCAGGGTGTACCAGGGAGTGTCAGAGGTGTACCTGGGAGGCCGGAGGTGTACCTGGGAGCAAGTCGGATGTACCTGGGAGTGCCGGAGGTACTCAGAGTATCGGAGGTGTACCTGGGAGTGTCAGAGGTGTACCTGGAGCAAGTCAGAGGTACCTGGGAGTATCAGAGGTACCTGGGACTGTCAGGTGTACCTGCTGGAGTGTCAGGGTAACTGGGAGGCCGGAGGTGTAACTGGAGTGTCAGAGGTGTACCTGGGAGAGTGAGAGGATACCTGGGAGCTGGTGGTGTACCTGGGAGGCCAGAGGTGTACCTGGGAGCAATGGAGGTGTACCTGGGAGTGTCGGGAGGCCCTGAGAGTGTCAGAGGTGTACCTGGGAGGTCAGAGGTGTACTTGGGAGGTCAGGATGTGTACCTGGGAGGTCAGGGGTGTACCTGGGAGGCCAGAGGTGTACCTGGGAGTCAGAGGGAGTACCTGAGAGTGTCAGAGGTGTCCTGAGGAGTGTCAGAGGTGTACTCAAATGTTAGGAGGGTGTACCTGGGAGTGCCTGGGGTTGTACCCGGGAGTGCCAGAGGTGACCTGGGAGTGTCGTAACATGGGAGTGTCAGAGTTGAACCAGGGAGTGTTGGGACTACCTGGGAGGTCAAAGGTATCTGGGAGTATCAGGAGGTGTACCTGGGACTGCAGGTGGCCTAGGGAGTATCGCAGGTGTACCGGGAGTGTCAGAGGTGTACCTGGGAGGTTGCAGGTGTACCAGGAATGTCAGTGGAGTACCTGGGAGTGTCAGAGGTGCACGGGAGACAGAGGTGTACCTGGGAGTTTGAGAGGTACCTGGGAGGTGAGAAGGTACCTGGGAGGTCTTGAGGTGTAACCTGGGAGGCTAGGGGTGCATGGGAGTGTATGAGTTTACCTGGGAGTGTCAGAGGTGTACCTGGCAAGGGCGTGGTGGCACCTGGGAGGTCAGAGGTACCTGGGAGGCTGGGAGGTACCTGGGACTGTCAGAGAGCACCTGGGAGTGTCAAAGGAGAACCAGGGGAGTGTCAGGTACCAGGTGGGGTGAAACCTGGGAGTGCTGGGAGGTGTGCTGAGAGCCAGGTACCTGGGAGTATCAGAGGTGGCCAGGGGAGTGCTGGGTGAGGCCTGGAGAGGCCAGAGGCCTGGGAGTGTCAGAGGCACCGGAGTATCAGAGGTATTTGGGAGTGCTGGTGTACCTGGAAGTGTCAGGTGTAATTGGAGGTTAGGTGTAACTGGAGTGTCAGGGGTGTACCTGGGAGGCACAGGAGGTGTACCTGGGAGTAAGAGGTGAACCAGGAGTGTCGGGAGTACCTGGGAGGTTAGGGAGGTACCTGGGAGTGTCAGGGGTGTACCTGAGAGTGTCTGGAGGTACCTGGGAGGCAGTACAGAGCTACCAGGAGGTCAGTGGAGCACCTGGGAGGGTCGGAGGTACCTGGGAGTGTCGGATGTACCTGGAAGTGTCAGGTGCACCTGGGAGCATCAGAGGTGTACCTGGGAGTGTCAGAGGTGTGGGAGTGTCAGAGGTGTACCTGGGAGCACAGGAGGTGTATCTGGGACGGTCAGGGGTGTAACTGCTGAGTGTCAGGTGTAACTGGGAGGCCGGAGGTGTAACTGGAGGTCAGAGGCATACCTGGGAGGCGAGAGGGATACCTGGGATGCCGGGGTGGTGTACCTGGGAGTGTCAGAGGTGTACCTGGGAGGCCAGAGGTGTACCTGGGAGCGTCGGGAGGTGTTCTTGAGCCAGAGGTGTACCTGGGAGTGTCAGAGGTGTGGGAGTGTCAGATGTGTACCTGGGAGTGTCTGGGGTGACCTGGGAGTGTCTAAGGTGTACCTGGGAGGTTAGGAGGAGTACAATGGAGAGTGTCAGAGGTGTACCTGAGAGTGTCTGGGCAACCTGGGAGTGTCAGGAGGTGTACCTGGGAGTGCCTGGGTGTACTCGAGTGTCAGGAGGCACCTGGGAGAGTCAGGGTGTACCTGGGAGGTCAGGGTGTACCCAGAGTGTCAGAGTTGTACCAGGGGAGTCAGGTGGACTGACCTGGGAGGGCCAAGGTATTCCTGGGAGTATCGGGAGGTGCACCTGGGAATATCGCAGGTACCTGGGAATGTCGCAGGTGTACCTGTGAGTGCCAGAGGTGTACCTGAGTGTCTTATCTCATGCTGTACAAGTCAAAACAAGAATTGTCCCACACGGAGAGCCTGTTCATGTGTTCATGTGTTCAGAAGGACAAAATAATAAGCTATAGAACCATAAAACATCCAAATCAACACAAAAGCATGAGATTAGTTAATATCAAGTGAATAATTCGAATCAAGTCTCATTAATTTGTTGAAATACTGATATTTGAAACTTTAAGGTATAATTGATGTAGGTGAGGGTTATTTCAATTCATTTTATTGTTAATCTCAGTTTAGACATAAAGAGGCACAATATTTGACTACCAAATTTGATTTTTAACATGTTGAAAAATTGACACACCCTACTGGGAGTGACGAGGTGTACCAGAAAGTGCACCTTGAGTGCTGAGGTACCTGGGAGTGTCAGAGGTGTACTTGGAGAGTGGAGAGGTGGCACTGGGAGTGTCTGGATGTACCTGGGAGGTCTGTGGTGTACCTGGGAGTGTCTGTGGTGTACCTAGGAGGTTAGGGGTGTACCAGGAGTGTCAGGGAGTACCTGGGAGTGTCAGGTGTACCTGGGAGTGACCGAGGTGTACCTGGTGTCAGAGGTGTACCTGGGAGTGTCAGGAGGTGTACCTGGGAGTGTCGGAGGTGCACCTGGGAGTGTAAGAAGTGCACCTGGGAGTGTCGGAGGTGTAGCTGGGAGTGTCGGAGGTGTACCTGGGAGGTCAGAGGCTCTTGGGAGGTGAGAAGTGTACCTGGGAGTGCCGGTGGTGTACTTGGGAGTGTGAGAAGCACCTGGGAGTGTCAGGATGTACCTGGGAGTGTCTGGGGTGCACCTGGGAGTGTCAGTGGAGTACCTAGAGAGGTCAGGGGTGTACCAGGGAGCATGGGTGGAGCACTGGAGTGTCAGGGGTGTACCTGGGAGGACCGAGGGGCACCTGGGAGTGTAAGAAGGTACCTGGGAGTGTCGGAGGTGTAGCTGGGAGTGTCGGAGGTGTACTCAGTGTCTGAGGCCTGCCAGTGTCAGAGGCACCCAAGTGGTGTACCTGGAGTGTCACGGTGTACCTGGGAGGTTAGCAGTGCATCAGGGAGGACAGAGGAGTACCTAGAGTGTCAGAGGTACCTGGAGTGTGGAGAAGTGCACCTGGGAGGTCTGGGGTGTCTCCTGGGAATGTCAGAGGTACCTGGGAGGACAGAGGTACCTGGGACAAACTGGGAGTGCAGAGGTACCTGGGAGGTCAGAGGTGTACTTGGAGGTCAGAGGTACCTGGGAGTGACAGAGGTGTACCGGAGTGTCGGAGGTGTACCTGAGGTCAGAGGTGCACCTTGGAGTGACTAAGTGTAACTGGGAGTGTCTGAGGTGTACCTGGCAGTGTCAGAGGTGTACCTGGCAGAGTTGAGGTGTCTACAGTGTCAGCGGTGTACCTGGAGTGTCAAGGTGTACCTGGGAGGTTAGACTGTATCAGGAGTGACAGAGGAGCACCTAGGGAGTGTCAGAGGTGTACCTGGGAGTGTCAGGGGTGTACCAGGGAATGTCGGTGGAGTACCTGGGAATGTCAGAGGTGTACCTGGGAGTGACAGAGGTGTACCTGGGAGTGTCAGAGGTGTACCTGGGAGTGTCGGAAGTGCACAGGGAGGTGTTAGGAGGCACCTGGGAGGTCGGAGGTGTACCTGGGAGTGCCGGAGGTGTAACTGGAGTGTCAGGAGGTGTACCTGGGGTGTCAGATGTGTACCTGAGTCAGCGGTGTACCTGGGAGGTCAATGCACCAGGGAGGCCAGGTGAGTACCTGGGAGTGCCAGAGGTGTACCTGGGAGTGTCGGAGGCATACATGGGAGTGTTAGACGTGTATCAGGGAGACAGAGGAGCACCTAGGAGTGTCAGAGGTGTACCTGGGAGTGCCGGAGGGTGTACCTGGGATTGTCGGGATATACATGGAGTGACAGAGGGTGTACCTGGCAGCGTCAGCGGTGTACCTGGGAGGTGAGAGGTGTGCCTGGGGAGTGTGAGAGGCACCTAGGAGTGTCTGAGGTGTACCTGGGAGTGTCAGAGGTGCACCTGGGAGGCCCGAGGTGTACCTGGAGTGTCTGAGGTGTAACTGGGAGTGTCAGTGGAGAACCAGGGAGTGAAAGAGGTGTACCTGGGAGGCTCAGAGGTGTACCAGGGTGTGTCTGAGGTGTACCTGGGAGGTCAGAGATGTACCCAGGGAGTGTCAGAGGAATACCCAGGAGTGTCAGAGGTGTACCCTGGGAGTGTCAGAGGTGTAACTAGGAGTATCGGAGGTTTACCTGGGAGTGTCTGGAGTTGTACCTGGGTGTCGGAGGTACCTGGGAGTGTGAGAAGGCACCTGGGAGGTCGGAGGTGTACCTGGGAGTGTCGGAGGTGTGCCTGGGAGTGTCAGAGGTGCACTTGGGAGTGTCAGAGGTACCTGGGAGGCCGTGGTGTACCCTGGGAGTGTCAGAGGCTCATCTGGGAGGTCAGAGGTGTGCCTGGGAGGTCAGAGGTGCACTCTGAACGTCAGATGGCACCTTGGTGTCTGAGGTGTACCTGGGAGTGTCTGGAGGCACCTGGCAGTTTCCTGAGGTGTACCCGGTGCGTCTGAGGTGTACCTGGGAGGCCAGGGGAGAACCAGGAGTGGTGAGGAGTGTACCTGGGAGTCTAAAGGTACCAGGGGAGTGTCTGAGGACCTGGGAGGTCAGATTGCACCAGGGAGTGTCAGAGGAATACCTAGGAGGTCAGAGGTGTACCTGGGAGTGTCAGGAGGTGCAACTAGGAGTATCGGAGGTTTACCTGGGAGTTTCTGGAGATGTACCTGGGAGGTCGGAGGTGTACCTGGGAGTGTGAGAAGTGTACCTGGGAGGTCGGAGGTGTACCTGGGAGTGTCGGATGTACCTGGGAGTGTCAGAGGTGCAACTTGGAGGACTAGTGTAACTGGGAGTGTCTGAGGTGTACCTGGCAGTGTCTGAGGTGTACCTGGCAGTGTCTGAGGTGTACCTGGCAGTGTCAGCAGGTGTACCTGGGAGTGTCAGCGGTGTACCTGGGAGGTTAGACGTGTATCAGGGAGTGACAGAGGAGTACCTAGGAGTGTCAGAGGTGTACCTGGAGTGTCAGGGGTGTACCTGGAATGCGGTGGAGTACCTGGGAATGTCAGAGGTGTACCTGGGATTGACAGAGGTGTACCTGGGAGTGTCAGAGGTGTACCTGGAGTATCGGAGGTTTACCTGGGAGTGTCAGAGTTGTACCTGGGAGTGTCAGCGGTGTACCTGGGAGGTCAAGGAGTACCTGGGAGGCATGTATCAGGGAGTGACAAGAGGTACCTAGGAGTGTCAGAGGTGTACCTGGGAGTGTAGAGAAGTGTACCTGGGAGTGTCTGGGGTGTACCTGGAATGTCGGAGGTACCTGGGAGGACAGAGGTGTACCTGGAGGCCAGGAGGCTTGGGAGGCTGGGGAGGTACCTGGGAGGACAGGAGGTGTACCTGGAGGACAGAGGTGCACTTGGGAGGCCAGAGGTGTACCTGGAGTGTCGGAGGGACCTGGGGAGGGCAGGGCAACCTGGGAGTGTTGGAGGTACCTGGGAGTGTCGGAGGCCTGGGAGGTCAGAGGTGTACTTGGGAGGTCAGGAGGTGCACCTGAGCACAGAGGTACCTGGAGTGTCTCAGGTGTACCTGGGAGGTCAGGAGGTGCCTGGGAGGTCAGAGGCACTTGGGAGTGTCGGAGGTGCACCTTGGAGTGTCTGAGGCACCTAAGGTCTGAGGTGTACCTGGCAGTGCGTGCTGTACCTGGGAGTGTCAGCGGTGCACCTGGGAGGTGTTAGAGGTATCAGGAGGACAAGAGTACCTAGGAGTGTTAGAGGTGTACAATGTCTGAGGTGTACCTGGGAGTGCCAGGGAGAACCAAGGAGTGTCAGAGGTGTACCAGGAAGTGTCTGAGGTGTACCTGGGAGCTAGAGATGTACCAGGGAGTGTCAGAGGAATACCTGGGAGGTCAGGAGGTGTACCTAGGAGTATAGGAGGTTTAATCGGGAGTGTCGGAGTTGTACCTGGGAGTGTCGGAGGTGTACCTGGGACTGTGGAGAATTTTACCTGGGAGTGTCGGAGGCACTGGGAGGTCGGAGGCACGGGAGGCCAGAGGTGCACTTGGGAGGTCAGAGGTGTACCTGAGGTCAGCAGTGTACCTGGGAGTGTCTGAGCTGTACCTGGGAGGTCAGAGGTGCCTGAGGCCAAAGGTGCACCGGAGGTCAGAGGCAACCTTTGGAGTGTCTGAGGTGTACCTGGGAGTGTCTGAGGTGTACCTGCAGGCCTGAGGTGTACCTGGCAGTGGCTGGAGGTGTACCTGGCAGGCCGGGGCGTAAACCTGGGAGGTTAGGGAGGAGTATTAGGGAGGACAGAGGAGTACCTAGGAGGCCAGAGGTGTACCTGGGAGCAGAGAGGTGTACCTGCAGTATCGGAGGTGTACCTGGGAGTTTCAGAGATGTATCTGGGAATCAGGAGGTGAAGCCCTGGGGTGAAGAGATGTACCTGAATTGTCAGAGAGATATCTGCAAAGTGTTGGACGTGTTCTGGAGTTCAGAGGCACCAGGAGGTCAGAGGTGCACCTGGGAGTGTCAGAGGTGCATGTGTGGGAGGTCAAAGGTGTACCTGGGAGGGAGGTACCTGGAGTGTGAGAAGTGGCACCTGGGAGTGTCTGGGGTGAACCTAGGAGGTCTGGGGTTTACCTGGGAGGTCAGTGGAGTACCTGGGAGGTCAGGCACCACGGAGTGCCAGTGGGGTAACTGGGAGTGTAGGGTGTACCAGTGTCGGAGGTAAATGAGTGTCAGAGTGTACCTGGGGAGGGAGAGGGCACGGAGGTCAGAGGTACCTGGGAGTGTCAGAGGTGTACCTGGGAGGTCTGAGGTGTACCTGGGAGTGTCTGAGGTGTACCTGGGAGGTCATGGGAGAACCAGGGAGTGAAAGAGGGTACCTGGGAGTTCAGAGGTGTACCATGGAGTGTCTGAGGTGTACCTGGGAGTGTCAGAGGTGTACCAGGGTGTGTCAAAGGAATACCTGCAGTGTCAGAGGTGTACCTGGGAGTGTCAGAGGTGTACCTAGAGCACGGAGGTTTACCTGGGAGTGTCGGAGTTGTACCTAGGAGTGTCGGAGGCGGACCTGGGAGGTGAGAGGTGTACCTGGGATTACTCAGGAGGTGTACCTGGGAGGTCAGAGGTGTACCTGGGAATGTCAGAGGTATACCAGGAGTGTCATTGAAGCACCTGGGAGTCTCAAAGGTGTACCTGGGAGATCGGATGTGTGCCTGGGAAAATCCGGAGGTGTACCTGGGAATATCGGAGGTGCACCAGGGCGTGTCAGAGATGCAAACTGGGAGTCTCAGAGGTGAACCAAAGAGTGTCAGAGAGTACCTGGGAGTGTCAGAGGTGGGAGAATCTGAGGTGCCTGGGAGTATCGGAGGTTTACCTGGGAGCACAGAGGTCCAACTGGGAGTATCAGAGGTGTACCTGGGATTGTCAGAGGTGTACCAGGGAGTGTCAGTGGTGTAACTGGGAGTGTCAGAGGTGTAACTGGGAATGAGGTGTACCAGAGGTGCAGTGGAGTACCCGGAGTCTCAAAGGTGTACCTGGGAGTATCGGAGGTGTACCTGGGAGTGTCAGGTGTACTGGGAGTGTCACAGGAGTACCTGGAGTCAGAGGTGTACCTGACAGTGTCAGAGGTGTACCTGGAGGTCAGAGATGCACCTGGGAGTGTCTGAGGTACCTGGCAGTGTCTGAGGTGTACCTGGCAGTGTCTGAGGTGTACCTGACAGTGTCAGCGGTGCACCTGGGAGTGTCAGGTACCCTGGGAGTGTTAGACGTGAATCAGGGATGACAGAGAGCACCTAGAGTGTCAGAGGTGTACCTGGGAGTGTGAGAAGTGCACCTGGGAGTGTCTGGGTGCACCTGGAATGTCGGAGGTGTACCTGGGAGTGACAGAGGTGTACCTGGGAGCTGGAGAGGTGTACTTGGGAGTGTCAGAGGTGTACCTGGGAGTGACAGAGGTGTACCTGGCAGTGACAGTGGTGCACCCGGGAGTGTCAGAGGTGTACCTGGGAGTGTCTGGAGGTGGACCTGGGAGTGTAAGAAGGCTGTACCTGGGAGTGTCGGAGGTGTACCTGGGAGGTCGGAGGTGTCACCTGGGAGGTCAGAGGTGTACTTGGGAGTGCTCAGAGGTACCTGGGAGGTCAGAGGTGTGCCTGGGAGGTCAGGAGGTGCACTTGGGAGGTCAGAGGTGCACCTTGGAGTGTCTGAGGTATACCTGGCAGTGTCTGAGGTGTACCTGGAGGTCATGTACCTGGGAGGCTGGGCAGTACCTGGAGGAGGTGTATCAGGAGTGACAGAGAGTACCTAGAGTGTAGGAGGTGTACCTGGGAATGTCTGAGGTGTACCTGGGAGTGCCAGGGGAGAACCAAGGAGTGAAATAGGTGTACCTGGAAGTGTCAGAGGTGTACCAGGGAGTGTCTGAGGTGTACCTGGGACTGTGAGAAGAATTTTACCTGGGAGTGTCGGAGGTGTACCTGGGAGTGTCGGAGGTGGACGGGAGTGTCAGGAGGTGTACTTGGGAGTGTCAGAGGTACCTGGGAGTGTCAGCAGGCACCTGGGAGGTCTGAGCTGCACCTGGGAGTGCCAGAGGTGCCTGGGAGGCCGGGAGGTGCACTCCTGGAGTGTCAGAGGTGCACCTTGGAGTGTCTGAGGTGTACTGGAGGTTCGAGGTGCACCTGGCAGTGTCTGAGGTGCACCTGCAGTGGCTGAGGTGTACCCACAGTGTCAGCGGTGTACCTGGGAGTTAGAGGTGTATCAGGGAGAGACAGAGAGTACCTAGGAGGCAGAGGTACCTGGGAGGTCAGAGGTGTACCTGGCAGACGAGAGTACCTGGGAGTTTCAGAGATGTATCTGGAATGTCAGAGGCACCTGGGAGTGACAGAGATGTACCTGGAACTGTCAGAGGTATATCTGTGAGGACTGCTTCGGAGTTCAGAGGTGTACCTGGGAGTGTCAGAGGTGTACCTGGGAGTGTCAGAGGTATGCTGGGAGTGTCAGAGGTGACCTGGGAGGTGGGAGGTACCTGCGAGTGTGAGAGCAACGGAGTCTGGGGTGTACCTAGGGAGTTCTGGGGTTTACCTGGGAGGCAGTGGAGTACACCTGGGAGTGTCAGGGGTGCACCAGGGAGTGCCAGTGGGGTAACTGGGAGTGTCAGGGGTGTACCTGGGAGGTCAGCGGGTGGAATCTGGGAGGTTAGGAGGTGCACCTGAGTGTCACAGGAGCACCTGGGAGTGTCGAGGTGTACCTGACAGTGTCAGAGGTGTACCTGGGCATGTCAGAGATGTACCTGGGAGTGTCTGAGGTGCACCTGGCAGCAGCTCTGAGGTGTACCTGGCAGTGTCTGAGGTGTACCTGGGAGAGTCAGAGGTGTGCCTGGGAGCGTCAGGAGGTGCACTTGGGAGCTGGGAGGTGCACCTTGCAGTGTCTGAGGTATACCTGGCAGTGCCTGTGTACTCTGGGAGGCTGGGGTGCACCGGAGGCCAGTGCACCTGGGAGGCAGAGGTGCATCAGGGAGTGACAGAGGAGTACCTAGGAGTGTCAGAGGTGTACTTGGGAATGTCTGAGGTGTACCTGGGAGGTCAGGGAGAACCACGGAGTGAAAGAGGTGCACCTGGGAGTGCCAGAGGTGTACCAGGAGTGTCTGAGGTGTACCTGGGAGTGTCAGAGGTGCATGGGAGGTCAGAGGTGCACCTGGAGTGTCTGAGGCAGTACCTGGCAGTGTCTGAGGTGTACCTGGCAGTGTCAGGTGTACCTGGGAGTGTCGGTGGTGCACCTGGGAGCAGAGAGGTATCAGGAGTGACAGAGAGAGCCTAAGGAGAGTAGAGGTGTACCTGGGAATGTCTGAGGTGTACCTGGGAGTGCCAGGGCAGAAACCAAGGAGTGAGAGAGGTACCCAGAAGTGTTCAAAGCCTAGGGAGGTCGAGAACCTGGAGTGTCAGAGATGTACCAGGGGAGTGTCAGAGGAATACCTAGGAGCAGGTGTCAGAGGTGTACCTGGGAGTTCAGAGGTGTACCTAGGAGATAGAAGCATTTGGGAGTGTGGACGCCTGGGAGTGTCGGAGGTGTACACTGGGACTGTGAGAATTTTACCTGGGAGTGTCGGAGGTGTACCCAGGATTGTCGAGGGTAATGGGAGCAAGTCAGGAGGTGTACTTGGAGTGTCAGAGGTACCTGGGAGTGTCAGCAGTGTACCTGGGAGGCCTGAGCCACCTGGGAGTGTCAGAGGTGCCTGGGAGTGTCAAAGGTGCACTTGGGAGGTCAGAGTGCACCTGGAGTGTCTGAGGTGTACCTGGGAGGCCTGGGGTGTACCTGGCAGTGTCCGAGGTGTACCTGGCAGTGGCTGGAGGTGTACCTGGCAGTCTCAGCAGGTACCTGGGAGTAAGTGAGGTGTATCAGGAGAGACAGAGGAGTACCTAGGAGTGCAGAGGTGCCTGGGAGGTGAGGAGTACCTGGGAGTGTCTGGGTGGTGTACCTGGGAATGTCGGAGGTGTACCTGGAGCGAGAGGTGTACCTGGGAGTGTCAGGAGGTACCCGGGAGTGTAGAAGTGTAACCTGGGAGTGCCTGGGTGTACCTGAATATCAGGTGTACCTGGAGTGTCAAAAATCAGGAATGTCAGGAGCACCTGGGAGGTCAGAGGTGTACTTGGGAGGACAAAGGTACCTGGGAGAGTGCCTGGGAGGTGCACCTGGGAGGCCAGAGGTGTGCACCTGGGAGGTCGGAAGTGGCACCTGGGAGTGTAAGAAGTGTACCTGGAGTGCCGGAGGTGGGAGTGTTTGAGGTGTAACTGGAGGTTGGGAGGTGTACTTGGGGTGCTGAGATGCACCTGGGAGGTCAGCGGTACTGGGGGAGGTCAGGGTTGTACCAGGGAGTGCAGGGGAGTAATGGGCGCCAGAGGTGTACCTGGAGTAGTCGGAGGTGTACATGGGAGTGTTAGACGTGTAACAGGGAGACAGAGTACCTAGGAGGTCAGAGGTACCTGGGAGTGCTGGCGGTGTACCTGGGATGTGGAGATGTACATGGAGTGACAGAGGTGTACCTGGCAGCGTCAGCGGGGTACCTGGAGTGTGAGAGGTGTACCTGGGAGGAGAGGTGTACCTAGGATGTCTGAGGTGTACCTGGGAGGTCAGAGGTGTACCTGGGAGTGTCCGAGGTGTACCTGGGAGGTCGAGGTGTAACTGGGAGTGCCGGGGGAGAACCAGGAGTGAAAGAGGTACTTGGGAGGCAGGGGTGGGCCGGGAGTGTCTGAGGTGTCAGGGAGGTTAGAGATGTACCAGGGAGGTTGCAGAGGAATACCTAGAGTGTCAGAGGTACCTGGGAGTGCTCGGAGGTGTAACTAGGGAGGATCGGAGGTTTACCTGGGAGTGTCGGAGTTGTACCTGGGAGTGTCGGAGGTGTACCTGGGAGTGTGAGAAGTGTACCTGGGAGTGTCGGAGGTGTACCTGGGAGTGTCGGAGGTGTGCCTGGGAGTGTCAGAGGTGTACTTGGGAGTGTCAGAGGTGCACGGAGTGTGGGCGGTGTACCTGGGAGTGTCTGAGGTTTACCGAGTGTCAGAGGTGTGCCTGGAGTGTCAGAGGTGCACCTTGAAATGTCAGAGGTGCACCTTGGAGTGTCTGAGGTGTACCTGGGAGTGTCTGAGGCGTACCTGGCAGTCTGAGGTGTGCCTGGCAGTGTCTGAGGTGTGCCTGGGAGTGTCAGGGGAGAACCAGGAGTGAAAGAGGTGTACCTGGGAGTTTAAAGGTGTACCAGGGAGTGTCTGAGGTGTACCTGGGAGTGTCAGATTGTACCAGGGAGTGTCAGAGGAATACCTAGGAGTGTCAGAGGTGTACCTGGGAGTGTCAGAGGTAACTAGAGGTTGAGGTTTACCTGGGAGTTTCGGAGTTGTACCTGGGAGTGTCGGAGGTGTACCTGGGAGGAGAAGTACCTGGGAGTGTCGGAGGTGTACCTGGGAGTGTCGGAGGTGTACCTGGGAGTGTCAGACAACTTTGAGTGACGAGGTGTAACCTGGGAGTGTCTGGAGGTGTACCTGGCAGTGTCTGAGGTGTACCTGGCAGTGTTCGAGGTGTGCCTGGCAGTGTCAGCGGTGTGCCTGGGAGGCAGCCGGTGTACCTGGGAGTGTTAGACGTGTATCAGGGAGTGACAGAGGAGTACCTAGGAGTGTCAGAGGTGTACCTGGGAGTGTCAGGGGTGTACCAGGGAATGTCGGTGGAGTACCTGGGAATGTCAGAGGTGTACCTGGGATTGACAGAGGTGTACCTGGGAGTGTCAGAGGTGTACCTGGGAGTATCGGAGGTTTACCTGGGAGTGTCGGAGTTGTACCTGGGAGTGTCGGAGGTGTACCTGGGAGTGTGAGAAGTGTACCTGGGAGGAGCGGAGGTGTGCCTGAGAGTGTCAGAGGCACTCCTGGAGTGTCAGGAGGTGCACCTTGGGAGTGTCTGAGGTGTACCTGAGAGTGTCTGAGGGTGTACCTGGCAGTGTCTGAGGTGTACCTGGGAGTCAGAGGTGTACCTGGGAGTGTCAAATGTGTACTTGGGAGTGTCAGAGGTGTACCAGGGGTGTCTGAGGGTGTACCTGAGAGTGTGAGGTGTAGCTGGCAGTGTCTGGGGTGTGCCTGGGGTTTCAAGAGGTGTGCCTGGGGAGTGTCAGGGGTGTGCCTGGGTGTGTCAGAGGTGTGCCTGGGGTGTCAGAGGTGTGCCTGGGGAGTGTCTGGGGTGTACATGCGAGTGTGAGAAGTGTACATGGGAGTGTCTGGGATGTGCCTGGGAGTGTCTGGGGTGTGCCTGGGGTGTCAGTGGTGTGCCTGGGAGTGTGAGAAGTGTGCCTGGGGTGTCTGGGGTGTGCCTGGAATGTCAGGGGGTGTACCTGGGAGGTGTCAGGGGTGCCAGGGAGATGTCAGTGGAGTACCTGGGGAGTGTCAGAGGTGTACCTGGGGTGACAGAAGTGTACCTGGGGAGTATCAGAGGTGTGCCTGGGAGTGTCAGAGGTGTACCTGGGGTGTCAGGTGTACCTGGTGTAAGAAGTGTGCAGAGGTGTCCAGGTGTACCTGGGAGTGTCGGAGGTGTAACTGGGAGTGTCAGAGGTGTGCGGGAGTGTCAGATGTGTGCCTGGGGAGTGTCAGCGGTGTACCTGGGAGTGTCAGGGTTGTACCAGGGAGTGTCAGTGGAGTACCTGGGAGTGTCAGAGGTGTGCCTGGGGGTGTCGGAGGTGTACATGGGGTGTCTGAGGTGTGCCTGGGAGTGTCTGGTGTGCCTGGGGTGTCCTGAGTGTACCTAGGGTGTCAGAGGTGTGCCTGGGAGTGTCTGAGGTGTACCTGGGGTGTCTGAGGTATGCCTGGAGTGTCAGGGGAGAATCAGGGGAGTGAAAGAGGTGAACCTGGGTGTCAGGAGGTGTGGAATGTCTGGGGTGTGCCTGGGGAGTGTCAGAGAAGTACCAGGGGAGTGTCAGGAGTGCCTGGGGTGTGAGAGTTGTGCCTGGGAGTGTGAAGTGTACCTAGGTGTCTGGGGTGTGCCTGGGAGTGTCAGAGGTGTACCTGGGGTGTCTGAGGGTGTGCCTGGGGTGTCTGAGGTATACCTGGAAGTGTCAGGGAGAATCAGGGAGTGAAAGAGGTGAACCTGGGAGTGTCAGAGGTGTACCTGGGAGTGTCCGAGAAGTACCAGGGAGTGTCAGAGGTGTACTGGGAGTGTCGGAGGTGTACCTGGGACTGTCAGGGGTGTACCAGGGAGTGTCAGTGGAGTACCTGGGAGTGTCAGAGGGTGTACCTGGGAGTGTCGGAGATGTACATGGAGTGACAGAGGTGTGCCTGGCAGCGCCAGCGGTGTACTGGGTGTGAGAGGTGTACCTGGGAGTGTGAGAGGTGTACCTGGGAGTGTGAGAGGTGTGCCTACAGGGGTGTCTGAGGTTTACCTGGGGAGTGTCAGAGGTGTACCTGGGAGTGTCTGAGGGTGTACCTGGGAGTGTCTGAGGTGTAACTGGGAGTGTCAATGGAGAACCAGGGAGTGAAAGGGTGTACCTGGGAGTGTCAGAGGTGTACCAGGTGTGTCTGAGGTGTACCTGGGAGTGTCGGAGGTGTGCCTGGGAGTGTGAAGTGTGCCTGGGGTGTCGGAGGTGTACCTGGGGTGTCGGAGGTGTACCTGGGAGTGTCAGAGGTGTGCTTGGGGTGTCAGGGTGTGCCTGGGGAGTGTCAGCGGTGTGCCTGGGAGTGTCTGGGGTTTACCTGGGGTGTCAGAGGTGTGCTGGGAGTGTCAGAGGTGCACTTGGAAATGTCAGAGGTGCACCTTGGAGTCTGAGGGTGTGCCTGGGGAGTGTCTGAGGGCGTACCTGGCAGTTTCTGGGGGCCTGGCGTGTCTGAGGTGTACCTGGGGAGTGTCAGGGGAGAACCAGGGGAGTGAAAGAGGTGTGCCTGGGGTGTCAGAGGTGTACCAGGGGAGTGTCTGAGGTGTACCTGGGGAGTGTCAGGTGCCAGGGGTGTCAGAGGAATGCCTAGGAGTGTCAGGGGTGTGCCTGGGGAGTGTCAGAGGTGTAACTAGGAGTATCGGAGGTTTACCTGGGAGTTTCGGAGTTGGCCCTGGGAGTGTCGGAGGTGCCTGGGAGTGTGAGAGTGTACCTGGGAGTGTCGGAGGTGTACCTGGGAGTGTCGGAGGTGTGCCTGGGAGTGTCAGAGGTGCACCTTGGGTGACTAGGTGTGCCTGGGGTGTCTGAGGTGTACCTGGCAGTGTCTGGTGTGCCTGGCAGTGTCTGAGGTGTACCTGGCAGTGTCAGCGGTGTGCCTGGGAGTGTCAGCAGTGTGCCTGGGAGTGTTGGACGGTGTATCAAGGAGTGACAGAGGAGTACCTAGGAGTGTCAGAGGTGTACCTGGGAGTGTCAGGGGGTGTACAGGGAATGTCGGTGGAGTACCTGGGGAATGTCAGAGGTGTACCTGGGATTGACAGAGGTGTACCTGGGGAGTGTCAGAGGTGTACCTGGGAGTATCGGAGGTTTACCTGGGAGTGTCAGGTTGTACCTGGGAGTGTCTAGGTGTACCTGGGGAGTGTGAGGGTGTACCTGGGACTGTCGGAGGTGTGCCTGGGAGTGTCAGAGGTGCACTTGGGGTGTCAGAGGTTCCTGTGGAGTGTCTGAGGTGTGCCGAGAGTGTCTGAGGGTGTGCTTGGCAGTGTCTAGAGGTGTACCTGGGAGTTTCAGAGGTGTACCTGGGAGTGTCAAATGTGCCTGGGAGTGTCAGAGGTGTACCAGGGAGTGTCTGAGGTGTACCTGAGAGTGTCTGAGGGGTGTAGCTGGCAGTGTCTGAGGTGTGCCTGGGAGTTTCAAGGTGTACCTGGGAGTGTCAGAGGTGTACCTGGGTGTGTCAGAGGTGTGCCTGGGGAGTGTCAGAGGTGTACCTGGGGTGTCTGAGGTGTACATGCGAGTGTGAGGGGTGTGCATGGGAGTGTCTGGGATGTACCTGGGAGTGTCTGGGGTGTGCCTGGGGTGTCGGTGGTGTGCCTGGGAGTGTGAGAAGTGTGCCTGGGAGTGTCTGGGGTGTACCTGGGAATGTCAGAGGTGTACCTGGGGTGTCAGGGGTGTACCAGGGAATGTCAGTGGAGTGCCTGGGAGTGTCAGAGGTGTACCTGGGAGTGACAGAAGTGTACCTTGGAGTGTCAGAGGTGTGCCTGGGGTGTCAGGGGTGTACCTGGGAGTGTCGGAGGTGTGCCTGGGGGTGTAAGTGTGCCTGGGGTGTCGGAGGTGTACCTGGGGTGTCGGAGGTGTAACTGGGAGTGTCAGAGGTGTGCCTGAGAGTGTCAGATGTGTGCCTGGGGAGTGTCAGTGGTGTACCTGGGGAGTGTCAGGGTTGTGCCAGGGTGTCAGTGGGTACCTGGGAGTGTCAGAGGGTGTGCATGGGAGTGTCGGAGGTGTGTACATGGGAGTGTCTGAGGTGTACCTGGGGAGTGTCTGAGGTGTACCTGGGGTGTCAGAGTACCAGGAGTGTCACAGGAGTTTCTGGGAGTGTGAGAGTTGTACCTGGAGTGTGAGAGGTGTGCCTAGGTGTCTGGGGTTTACTGGGGTGTGGAGGTGTGCCTGGGGTGTCTGAGGTGTGCCTGGGGTGTCTGAGGGTGTGACTGGGTGTCAATGGAGAACCAGGGTGAAAGAGTGTGCCTGGGAGTGTCAGAGGTGTACCAGGGTGTGTCTGAGGTGTACCTGGGGAGTGTCGGAGGTGTGCCTGGGGTGTGAGAAGTGTACCTGGGAGTGTCGGAGGTGTACCTGGGAGTGTCAGGTGTACCTGGGGAGTGTCAAGGTGTGTCCTTGGGAGTGTCAGAGGTGTGCCTGGGGTGTCAGCGGTGTGCCTGGGGTGTCTGAGGTTTACCTGGGAGTGTCAGAGGTGTGCTGGGGAGTGTCAGAGGTGCACTTGGAAGTCAGGGTGCACCTTGGAGTGTCTGGGGTGTGCCTGGGAGTGTCTGAGGCGTACCTGGCAGTTTCTAGAGGGTGTACCTGGCAGTGTCTGAAGGTGTACCTGGGGAGTGTCAGGCGAACCAGGGGTGAAAGAGGTGTACCTGGGAATGTCAGAGGTGTGCCAGGGAGTGTCTGGGGTGTGCCTGGTGTCCAGAGTGTACCAGGGAGTGTCAGAGGAATACTAGGGGTGTGAGGTGTACCTGGGAGTGTCAGAGGTGTAACTAGGAGTATCGGAGGTTTACCTGGGGTTTCGGAGTTGTACCTGGGAGTGTCGGAGGTACCTGGGAGTGTGAGGAAGTGTACCTGGGGTGTCAGAGGTGTACCTGGGAGTGTCGGAGGTGTACCTGGGAGTGTCAGAGGTGCACCTGGGTGACTAAGGTGTGCCTGGGAGTGTCTGAGGTGTACCTGGCAGTGTCAGGGTGTACCTGGCAGTGTCTGGGGTGTACCTGGCAGTGTCAGCGGTGGCCCTGGAGTGTCAGCGGTGTACCTGGGAGTGTCAGACGTGTATCAGGGAGTGACAGAGGAGTACCTAGGGTGTCAGGTGTACCTGGGGTGTCAGGGGGTGTACAGGGTCGGTGGAGTACCTGGGGAATGTCAGAGGTGTGCCTGGGATTGACAGGGGTGGACCTGGGGTGTCAGAGGTGTGCCTGGGAAGTATCGGAGGTTTACCTGGGAGTGTCAGGGTGTACCTGGGAGTGTCGGAGGTGTGCCTGGGAGTGTAGAAGTGTACCTGGGAGTGTCGGAGGTGTGCCTGGAGTGTCAGAGGTGCACTGGGGTGTCAGAGGTGCACCTTGGAGTGTCTGGGGTGTACCTGAGAGTGTCTGAGGTGTACCTGGCAGTGTCTGAGGTGTGCCTGGGAGTTTCAGAGGTGTGCCTGGGGTGTCAAATGTGTACCTGGGGAGTGTCAGAGGTGTACCAGGGGGAGTGTCTGAGGTTGTGCCTAGGGAGTGTCTGAGGTGTAGCTGGCAGTGTCTGAGGTGTGCCTGGGGTTTCAAGGTGTGCCTGGGAGTGTCAGAGAGGTGTACCTGGTGTGTCAGAGGTGTACCTGGGAGTGTGAGGTGTGCCTGGGGTGTCTGGGGTGTATCTGGGAATGTCAGAGGTGTACCTGGGGTGTCAGGGGTGTCCAGGAATGTCAGTGGAGTGCCTGGGGTGTCAGAGTGTACCTGGGAGTGACAGAGGTGTGCCTTGGGTGTCAGAGGTGTGCCTGGGGAGTGTCAGAGGTGTGCCTGGGGTGTCGGGTGTGCCTGGGGTGTAAGTGTACTAGGTGTCAGGTGTACCTGGGGAGTGTCGGAGGTGTAACTGGGAGTGTCAGAGGTGTGCCAGTGTCAGATGTGTACCTGGGAGTGTCAGTGGTGTGCCTGGGGTGTCAGGTTGTACCAGGAGTGTCAGTGGGCCTGGGAGTGCCAGAGGTGTGCCTGGAGTGTCGGAGGGTGTACCTGGGAGTGTCTGGGGTGTACCTGGGAGTGTCTGAGGTGTACCTGGGGTGTCAAGAAGTTCCAGGGGAGTGTCACAGGAGTACCTGGGATTGTGAGGTTGTGCAGTGTGAGAGGTGTGCCTAGGGTGTCTAGAGTGTACCCAGGGTGTCAGGGTGTGCCTGGGAGTGTCTGAGGTGTACCTGGGGAGTGTCTGGGGTGTACCTGGAAGTGTCAGGGAGAATCAGGGGTGAAAGAGGTGAACCTGGGAGTGTCAGAGGTGTACCTGGGGAGTGTCAGAGAAGTACCAGGGAGTGTCAGGAGTGTGCCTGGGGTGTCGGAGGTGTACCTGGGACTATCAAGGGTGTACCAGGGGTGTCAGTGGAGTACCTGGGAGTGTCAGGAGGTGTGCCTGGGAGTGTCGGAGATGTGCATGGGTGACAGAGGTGCCTGGCAGCGTCAGCAGTGTGCCTGGGAGTGTGAGGGGGTGTGCCTGGGGTGTGGAGGTGTGCCTAGGGTGTCTGAGGGTGTGCCTGGGGTGTCAGAGGTGTGCCTGGGGTGTCTGGGGTGTACCTGGGGTGTCTGGGGGTGTGCCTGGGGTGTCAGGGGAGAACCAGGGAGTGAAAGGTGTACCTGGGGAGTGTCAGAGGTGTACCAGGGTGTGTCTGAGGTGTGCCTGGGAGTGTCAGAGAGATATACCAGGAGTGTCAGAGAGGGCCTAGGAGTGTCAGAGGTGTACCTGGGGAGTGTCAGGGTGTAACTAGGAGTATCAGGTTTACCTGGGAGTGTCGGAGTTGTACCTGGGAGTGTCAGGTGTGCCTGGGAGTGTCAGCAGTGTACCTGGGAGTGTCTGTGGTTTACCTGGTGTTACGAACCCCTCCACCCAGCACTACGAACCACGCCATCTATTGTCCTGATCTACCTACCCAGCACCACGAGCAACGCCATCTAGGGACGAGACACGAGTATGACTCGTCTTAGCTAACACTCCGGGGTTTCCCTTCTCCATATCCTGGTTGTTGCGTCACTTCCTCCAAGTCTTCTTTGTGAGCTCCAATTCGAGGAGAGAGAACTTGGCTCTGGGAAGTGACCACAGGATCATCTATCCTCTAAACCTACGGTGCAGTGACTACCTACCGTCTTCTACAATATTCAGCCTTACTCGTCAGCCATCTCAGCTCCTCACTTAAGTATTTGTATCTTGTATTGCCTCCCCCACGTCCACTTGCTTCAAGATTGTTTTATGTTTTATTAATATGTATATACTGTTAATGTTTAGGTTAAGTTTGGTTAAGGGTAATTTATAAGCTGAATATTTTGTTAAGGGATTTATGGTACTTTATTATACACAACGAAAACTCGCATCCTTTGTCTACCCTTTTATAGTCCGATTGTCTTTGTTTTTTGTTGTTGTTACCTGTTGGGATCTGGGTAGACGTTTAACTATA
Organism: Homarus americanus; assembly: GCF_018991925.1. Taxonomy (NCBI): domain Eukaryota; kingdom Metazoa; phylum Arthropoda; class Malacostraca; order Decapoda; family Nephropidae; genus Homarus; species Homarus americanus. Next base: position 12,120 of record NW_024730129.1, on the reverse strand, counting down.
TTCTAAATCCCCAACTCGTAACAAATGGCGACCGTGACAGGACACGACCTTAAGTACCATATTCCTTCCTCCCTTGTAACTCCTTGTTAATTATTCCTCCCAGTCACTTCTGTTCACAATTGCTTTACGGTTGTTTAAAGTTTCCTTCATATGTGTGTGCATATATTGGTATTATCGTACAGTAAGAGTGACAGACGTAGGATATTAGGTTCCAAGTGTCATAAGGCTTACCTGTTATTACACGTGGCAGTCGTGTAGTAAGTCTTATCGAGTGTAGGGAAGAATCCGGATCTGTTTAATGCCGTACCCTCACTCCAGAGTAGGCTGTTCCATAGTCACTAGTTTAGGGTGAAGTGATATCTTGGGACGCCCCGCTCCACCAGGACCCCATAATTATAAAGCCTCAATTATTGTTCTTCTCATTATCTCATTCAGGGTCAATCATACCATTTATCAGGGTTGTTAATCCGGATCTTTATATAAATGCCGTAATACGCCCTTCCTCTTTCAAGTATATCAGGGTTGTTAATCCGGATCTTTATATTAATGCCGTAATACGCCCTTCCTGTATATCAGGGTTGTTAATCCGGATCTTTATATTAATGCCGTAATACGCCCTACCTCTTTCAAGTCTCTTATCCTTATCTAAGGATCTTCTCAGAACAATAATCATAAGTGTAATTTCCCTAGGTATAACTTGGTTAGTTTTCGGGACTTTCTGGTTATCCACTGCCGTGATATTTTCTAGGGTTATCCACTTATCTTATCTTTTGACCATTAGTTAATTTATCCTATTTTTTCTTAACAATGGCCACCTCAGGTTTTGATCTCCAGGATTTTATTGAAAATCCTTCCGTAGCTAAATTACGTGTTAATATCCTGAAGAAAGAATGGAAAGAAATAGCCAACTATTACAATATCCCATTTTCACAGCAACTGACTAAGGAAATGTTAAAAAATCATGTGATTGAAGTGTTGGTTCAACAAGAAGTTTTAAAAGAATCAGCTGTTGACAGATTAACGCCCATGTCCAAGAAACTTCAACCACTATCCACCACCCCTCCTCACTCAGAAGTTGCCTCAGGTCTGGCTAGCCCTCAAGAAGAAACACAACGAATAGACGCCTTAGAACTAGAACGAGCTAGGTTCGAGTTCCAAATCAAAATGAAAGAACTCGAGTTGGAACATGAGTTGGAACAGGCCAAGTTGGAGCAGGAGGAAAAGTTGGAACAGGCCAAGTTGGAACAGGCCAAGTTGGAGCAAAAGTTGGAGCATGAGGGAAGGTTGGAACAGGCCAAGTTGGGTGCTGATGGTAGACTGACAGGAGTTTGGTGGGGGTTTCGACTGAAAAGGCATTGAGAATGAAAGTCACCTTAGCATCGGTTTAAATCAAAGAAATGGCATTGAGAAAACTGGCTGCTTTTAACCCCTGCTTCTTCCCTTACGGTTGGTGAATCCGATATGGACAGGATCATTTAGGACTTTTGAAAATAGCCGGGAAGAATGGTGGCCAAAGGACCAGTGGTGTCAGTGTTAGTTCTAAATTATATGGTAAGGCTCATGGGGAGTTTATAACTGTTTAGACCAGACTGATGACTATGATAACGTAAAAGAATATCCTCACCTCTTATGCTATCACATAGATGGATACCGGCAGAAGTTTCGTAAATAGCAAACCATTTTCCACACCTTTGAGTTTGCTCAGAAAAGCAGGTTTTAAGAAGTGGTTAGAATACAGAGACCTCCACATTTCAGGATTTGTTAAATTTGTTGATCCTGGAGGAGTGGAAAAGCAAGATACCATTTCATCTTGAAGCATGTGGAGGGCGTGGAGAGGGTTAATTTAGGGCGTGCTGCTGAGCTGGCTGATGCGTACACGCTTTGTTGGGCTGGAGTCACTGGGCAGTAGAGAACGTGGTACTTCCCGACATGACAGATTCTCCTCCAGTGAGACGTGGTGGTAGGTCAGAAAAGGTCCCTCTCCCCCAGTGCAACCAAGCTTACTTGTTCTTACACAGGCTTCCAGGCCTTACAGTCGAGACTTATAAACACCCAAAGTGTCAGATTGCTAAAGTAGTTCCCTGGATCCCAAATCCAAACCAATAGCTATTTCAGTAACACCCCATCAGGATCTCTTCCTGTTCACCTATGAGGGAAAAATTTTAAAAATCATGGAGGGGGTCTCCGACAACCTATTCGTATGTCTGCAGCATTGCAGCGTCTCCTCCTGTCTAACGTCATTCTGATATATCTACCCCACGTTTTACACTAATGAGGTGTTTAATTTCGGATCTCTGTCATTGGCACCTATCCTTTAGCTAAGGTACTTTACTCCAATGTCCCTTGATTACTGAGGAAGTGCAAGCTAATATGAGAAAGACCAATATGTGTGCGGCATTCATTTATTATTAGGTAATGACTTGGTAGGAGATCTAGTAGTTTCTAACAAAGACAGTCGACTCTCCTTACCTGTCCAACTCACCACTGACCTTAAAAGAAACTATTCCTCATCTTTTCCCATCTTGTGCTGTCACGGTCTGGGTGTGCAGAAATGGGCCTCTTCGTCCTAAAACCACCTAATATCTTCCACACAGAAGATCTGTACAAAATAAGACCATTAGTAAGGATAAATAATTTAAAAGCCCAACAATCTGATCATCTTTGAATGACTTCATCATGCAGCAGTTGAGGGTAAAAGATTTTTAACACCTTGTTTTCTTATCATAGAGGGTTTTGATGAGACCTAAACCCCTGAGCACTTTACATCTAGACACGTGATTTGGAAATACATCATTACGTGATTTCACCCTCAGTCAGACCAAGCATTAGTGCCCTTGCCCATGATGGTATTTCAGGATATTTGAATAGAAACATGAAACCTCCAGCACTTTCTTACTTGGCTGGACTTAGGGAAGGATTCATCCAAAAATACAAAATCTTCCTTTGTCAAATGGTAGGAAAACCAAATAAAGTATACCAGCAGCTCCATTAAGCCCGTCCAGTATTTTACACATTTAGAAAAGATTGTTGTGGTTAGTAGACGATTACCTGCAAAGACAGAAGAAATCAATTCCTGCTCGCAGTTATGGATACCAGTACACGTTATCCTGAGAACTTCATAAAAGCATCACTTCAAAAAAGCAATAGTCAAACATCTTTTGCACCTTTTACTTCCAGGTGGAGGCCTAAAGAGATCCAATCCGATCAGGGCACCAATTTTACGAGCAATCTTTCAAACGGTGATGAAAGACCTCGAGTGTGGACCATTGTACATCTTCGACACCACCCTGATCCCAAGGTTGCGGAACGGTTCCATCAAACTTTCAAATCAATGATCAAAAATGTTATATAGAACACCAAAAGGAATGGGATGAAAGCATAGACTTATTGCTCTTTGCCATCGGAATGTCCCCAGGAGTCGTTGGGTTTCTCCCATTAGGGTTACTATATGGGGCAAATTAAGGGGACCTTAAAATAGTAAAGGGCAGTGGTTTGACACTCCATCTATTAAGCCCATAACAGTTTCCCAATACATTGACACCTTAAGGGACAAATTAACTGAGAGTCGAACTTCATTGCTCAGGTCAAACCCAAAAGAGTCAAGAAAATGGTGAAAGTCCCAACCTAAATTAGTTAAAGATCTGAACATACAGTGTTACTCTACTACCCATTTCCAAACCATAAAAAGCAGTTTGCATTCTATAGTTGCTAATAAACTATATACCTCAATATATAGTCCATACTCTGATCAAAAGATTTGCAACATGCGTAAATATATGACTTTGCCATTCCCGTGGGGTGGGGGAGGGCATAGAACATAAGCCAGCCTGTATTGCATACCCGGTTTTGCGTGGGATGGGGTGGAATAGATGACACCTATTGGAGAATTTAGACTTCCCTCTCTACCTAAAGAAAGCCACTGCTAACAGTCACATACTCAACAACTTGGATGAGTGGTACTTTTATTTCTGAATCCATCTCAAGCAAAAAGAATCTCACTAAGTTATTATCAACATTTCCTAAACTCGTCAGACCTCCGGGGTTTTTGCAATATACTTTAGCTTATGATAATGCAGCTAATCTCAGATGATGTACAACCCGTGGGCAATCAACCTATCGACTAAATCCACAAAAATTGCAGAAAAGGGAGGTAGATTTTGTTGAGCATAAACGTGACTAAATTTTCCTAGACTTCTGCCGCGCTGTTCCAAAACCCGATAGCACTGAACACTATTTTGATTATTAATAAGTAAAAGACAACCAGGTCACTGTCTCGACCTACCCTTTACCTTTGATTGAAGATATAATAGACAGCATAGGCTGTGCCAAATTATCAGTACGGTGGACTTAAGAAGATCATTATAAAATTGGGACTCACGGATGAATTCATCAATGGCATTTATAACTCCACTTTGGTGCAATATTTGGTTATGACGTTTGGCTTTTAATATAAAACATTCAGAGGGGCCATCAACTGTATTGGATGGTGGTGTCGGACAGCTGGGACGAACATCTGGTGCGTTTGGAGATACTGTTTGCACGACTGCAAGAGACTGGATTCACCATAAACCTGGCACGGTCGCCATTTGTTACGAGTTGGGGATTTAGAATATAGTTATACGTCTACCCAGATCCCAACAGGTAACAAAAAACAAAAACAAAGACAATCGGACTATAAAAGGTAGACAAAGGATGCGAGTTGTTGTGTATAATAGTACCATAAATCCCTAAACAAAATATTCAGCTTATAAATTACCCTTAACCAAACTTAACCTAAACATTAACACTATATACATATTAATACAACATAAACAATTTGAAGCAAGTGGACGGGGGAGGCAATACTAGATACAAATACTTAAGTGAGGAGCTGAGATGGCTGGACGTAAGGCTGAGTATTGTAGAAGACGGTAGGTAGTCACTGCAACGTAGGTTTAGAGGATAGATGATCCTGTGGTCACTTCCCAGAGCCAAGTGCTCTCTCCTCGAATTGGAGCTCACAAAGAAGACTGAGGAAGTGACGCAACAACCAGGATATGGAGAAAGGAAACCCCGGAGTAGTACCAGACGAGTCATACTCGTGTCTCGTCCCTAGATGGCGTTGCTCGAGGTGCTGGGTAGGTAGATCAGGACAATAGATGGCGTGGTTCGTAGTGCTGGGTGGAGGGGTCGAACACACCCCCTCCAAAGACCTCCGTAGCGCGGGCGCTTTGTTACCTGTTGGGATCTGGGTAGACGTATAACTATATTCTAAATCCCCAACTCGTAACACTGGGAGTGTCAGAGGTGTGCCTGGGAGTGTCAGAGGTGCACTTGGAAATGTCAGAGGTGCACATTGGAGTGTCTGAGGTGTACCTGGGAGTGTCTGAGGTGTACCTGGCAGTGTCTGAGGTGTACCTGGCAGTGTCTGAGGTGTACCAGGGAGTGTCATGGGAGAACCAGGGAGTGAAAGAGGTGTACCTGGGAGTGTCAGAGGTGTACCAGGGAGTGTCTGAGGTGTACCTGGGAGTGTCAGATTGTACCAGGGAGTGTCAGAGGAATACCTAGGAGTGTCAGAGTGTACCTGGGAGTGCCGAGGTGTAACTAGGAGTATCGGAGGTTTACCTGGGAGTGTCGGAGTTGTACCTGGAGTCGGAGGTGTACCTGGGAGTGTGAGAAGTACCTGGGAGTGTCGGAGGTGTACCTGGGAGTGTCGAGGTGTACCTGGGAGTGTCAGAGGTGCACCTTGGAGTGACTGGAGGTGTACCTGGGAGTGTCTGAGGTGTACTGGCAGTGTCTGAGGTGTACCTGGCAGTGTCTGAGGTGTACCTGGCAGTGTCAGCGGTGTACCTGGGAGTGTCAGCGGTGTACCTGGGAGGCGGATGGTCAGAGTGACAGAGGAGTACCTAGGAGTGTCAGGGGTGTACCTGGGAGGTCAGGGTGTACCAGGGAATGTCAGTGGAGTACCTGGGAATGTCAGAGGTGTACCTGGGATTGACAGAGGTGTACCTGGGAGTGTCAGGAGGTACTTGGGAGTGTCAGAGGTACCTGAGAGGTCGGAGGTACCTGGGAGGTAAGAAGTGTACCTGGGAGGACGGAGGTAGCTGAGAGTGTCGGAGGTGTACCTGGGAGTGTCAGAGGTGTACTTGGGAGTGTCAGAGGTGTACCTGGGAGTATCAGGAGGTGTACCTGGGAGTGTCTCAGGTGTACCTGGGAGTGTCAGAGGTGCCTGGGAGTGTCAGAGGTGCACTTGGGAGTGTCAGAAACGCACCTTGGAGTGTCTGAGGTGTACCTGAGTGTCTGAGGTGTACTTGGCAGTGTCTGAGGTATACCTGGAGTGTCTGAGGTGTACCAGGCAGTGTCAGCTGTGTACCTGGGAGTATCGAGGTGCACCTGGTAGTGTTAGAGGTGTATCAGGAGTACAGAGATACCGGGGAGTACCAGAGGTGTACCTGGGAGGTCAGAGGTGTACCTGAGTGTCAGAGATGTACCTGGCAGTGTCTGAGGTGTATCTGGGAGTGTTGGACGTGTGCCTGGGAGTGTTTGAGGTGTGCCTGAGTGTCAGAGGTGTACCTGGGGAGGACAGAGGTGTACCTGGGAGTGTCAGAGGTGTACCTGGGAGTGTCAGAGGTACCTGGGAGTGGCGGAGGTGTACCTGGGAGGTAAGAAGGCACTGGGAGGTCGGAGGTGCACCTGGGAATGTCGGAGGTGTACCTGGGGAGTGTCAGAGGTACCTGGGAGTGTCAGAGAGGTACCTGGGAGTGTCAGCGGTGTACCTGGGAGTGTCAGGGTGGTACATTAGGAGTGTCAGTGGAGTACCTGGGAGTGCCAGAGGTGTACGGGAGTGTCTGATGTGTACCTGGGAGTGTCAGAGAGAGCACCAGGGAGTGTCACAGGAGTACCTGGGAGGTGAGAGTTAGTACCTGGGAGGAGAGGTACCTGGCAGTGTCTGAGGTGTACCTCAGTATCTTAGATGGCAGTGTCAGTGGTGTACCTGGAGTGTCAGCGGATGTACCTGGGAGTGCTAGACGTGCATCAGAGCACAGAGGAGCACCTAGGAGTGTCAGAGGTGTACCTGGGAGATGAGAAGTGCACCTGGGAGTTCAAAACGGGAAATGCCGAGGTGTACCTGGAGCAAGTCAGGGGTGCAAAATACCCAGGAAATGTCAGTGGAGTACCTGGGAGTGACAGAGGTGTGCACCTGGGAGGCCAGAGGTGCAAATCTGGGAGTGTCAGAGGTGTACCTGGGAGTGTCGGAGGTGTACCTGGGAGTGCAAGAAGTGCACCTGGGAGGCCCGTGAGGTGGCACCTGGGAGGTCATGGTGTACCTGGGAGTGTCTCAGGTGCACCTGGGAGGTCAGCTTTGTGCCTGGGAGTGTCAGAGGTGCACTTGGGAGAGGCGTCAAGTGCACCTTTGGAGTGTCTGAGGTGTACCTGGGAGTTTATAGGAGGTGTGCACCTGGCAGTGTCTGAGGTGTACCTGGTGTAGTGTCTGAGGTGTACCTGGGAGTACAAGCAGCACCTGGGAGTGTTAGAGGTGTATCAGGGAGTGACAGAGAGTACCCAGGAGTGTTGGACGTGTACCTGGGAGCGTCAGATGTGTACCTGGGAGTGTCGGAGGTAAAATCTGTGGACCGTCAGGGGTGTACCAGGGAGTAACAGAGGTGTGCCTGGGAGTGTCAGAGGTGTGCCTGGGAGTGTCTAAGGTGTACCTGGGAGGTCTGAGGTGTACCTGGAGTGTCTGAGGTGTACCTGGGAGGCCAGAGAAGCACCAGGAGGTCAGAGGTAAATCTGGGAGTGTCGGAGGTGCACCTGGGACTGTCAGGTGCACCAGGGAGTGTCAGTGGAGCACCTGGGAGTGTCAGAGGTGCAACCTGGGAGTGTCGGAGGTGTACATGGATGACAGAGGTAAAATCTGGCAGTGTCAGCGGTGTACCCAGAGTGTGGGAGAGGTAAAAATCTGGAGCAAAAGAGGTACCTCCAGGGAGTTTCTGAGGTACCCAGGAGCTCAGAGGTGTACCTGGGAGTGTCTGAGATTTACTTTGGGAGTGTCTGAGGTGTACCTGGGAGTGTCGGGGAGAACCAGGGAGTAAAAGAGGTGTACCTGGGAGGTCAGGAGGTACCAAGGTGTCTGAGGTGTACCTGGGAGTGTCAGAGATGTACCAGGAGTGTCAGGAGGAATACCTCAGGAGTGTCAGGAGGTGTACCTGGGAGTGTCAGGGAGGTGTAACTAGGAGTATCGGAGGTTTACCTGGGGAGTAGCCGAGCTGTGCACCTGGGAGGTTTTGGAGGTGTAAATCTGGGAGTGAGAGAAGTGGCACCTGGGAGTGTCGGAGGTGTACCTGGGAGGTCGGAGGTGTGCACCTGGGAGTGTCACAGAGGTGTACTTGGGAGGTCAGAGGTGTACCTGGGAGTGTCAGTGTACCTGGGAGGTCTGAGGTTTACCTGGGAGTGTCAGAGGTGTGCCTGGGAGGTCAGGATGTGCACTTGAAGTGTCAGAGGTGCACCTTGGAGTGTCTGAGGTGTACCTTGGGGGTGTCTGGAGGTGTACCTGGCAGTGCGTCTGAGGTGTACCTGGGAGTGTCAGCAAGTGCACCTGGGAGTGTCTGAGGTGTACCTATGTCTGAGGTGTGCCCCTGGGAGTGTCTGAGGTGCCTGGGAGTGTCAGGGGGAGAACCAGGGAGTGAAAAGAGGTGTACCTTGGAGGTCAGAGGTGTACCAGGGTGTGTCTGAGGTGGTACCTGGGAGGTCAGAGATGTACCAGAGGTGTCAGAGGAATACCTAGAGCGTCAGAGGTGTGTCTTGGAGCGTCAGGAGGTGTAACTAGAGAATGGAGGTTTACCTGGGAGGTCGGGATAAAATCTGGAGGTCGGAGGTGTACCTGGGAGTGAGAGAAGTGTACCTGGGAGGCCGGAGGTGTACCTGGGAGTGTCGGAGGTGTACCCTGGGAGGTCAGATGTGTACCCTGGGAGGTCAGAGGTGTACCTGGGAGGTCAGCGGTGTACCTGGGAGGCGTCTGAGGTTTACCTGGGAGTGTCAGAGGTGCCTGGGAGTGTCAGAGGTGCACTTGAAGTGACACAGAGCACCCCGAGTGTCTGAGGTGCACCTGGGAGGCCGAAGTATTAGGAATGCTATACTGGGAGGTCAGGAGGTGTACCTGGGAGGACAGAGGTGTACCTGGGGAGGTCAGAGGTAATCCGCTGGGAGTGTCAGAGGTGTACCTGGGAGTGTCGAGGTACCTGGGGAGTGTAAGAAGTGTACCTGGGAATGTTGGAGGTGTAGCTGTGGAGTTTCCTGGAGGTGTACCTGGAGGTCAGAGGTGTACCCGGGGAGTGTCAGAGGTGTGCACTTGGGAGCAGCCAGCGCACCTGGGAGTGTCTCCAGGTGTGTTCGGAGTGTCAGAGGTGTGCCTGGGAGTGTCAGGAGGTGCACTTGGGAGTATCAGAAAGTGCACCTTCGAGTGTCTGAGGTACCTGGAGGTCTGAGATGTACCTGCAGCATCTGGAGGTGTACCTGGCAGTGTCTGAGGTGTACCTGGCAGTGTCAGCGGTGTACCTGGGAGTATCAGCGGTGCACCTGGGAGGTTAGAGGTGTATCAGAGAGTGACAGAGGAGTACCCAGGGAGTGTTGGACGTGTAACCTGGGAGCGTCAGAGGTGTACCTGGGAGTGTCGGAGGTGAAACCTGGGACTGTCAGGGGTGTACCAGGGAGGCCAATGGGAGTACCCTGGGAGTGTCAGATGTGCACCTGGGAGTATGGAGGTGTACCTGACTGTCAGGAGGCTGGGGTGAGTACCTGGGAGGTCAGAGGTACCTGGGAGTGTCTGGAGGTGTACCTGGGAGTGCTGGGAGGTGTACCTGTGAGTGTCAGAGGTGCACCTGGGACTGTCAGGTACCAGAGAGTGTCAGTGAGTACCTGGGAGTGTCAGAGGTGTACCTGGGAGGTTGGAGGTGCACATGGAGTGAAAGAGGTGTACCTGGCAGTGTCAGCGTGTACCTGGGAGCGTCGACAGGTGCGCCTGGGAGTGTCAAGGTGTACCTGGAGTGTCTGAGGTGTAGCTGGGAGGTCTGAGGTGCACCTGGGAGTGTCAGAGAAGCACCAGGAGAGTCAGAGGTGCACCTGGGAGTGTCGGAGGTGTACCTGGGACTGTCAGGGGTGTAACCAGGAGTGTGAAGGTGACCTAGGGAGTGTCTGAGGTACCTGGAGAGTGTCAGAGGTGTACCTGGGAGTGTCTGAGGCCTGGGAGTGGAGGTGTACCTGGGAGGTCGGGGGAGAACCAGGGAGTGAAAGAGGTGTACCTGGGAGTGTCAGAGGTACCAGGGAGTGTCTGAGGTGTACCTGGGAGGTCAGAGATGTACCAGGAGTTTAGAGGAACACCTAGGAGTGCTGAGTACCTGGGAGGTCAGAGGTGTAACTAGGAGTATCGGAGGTTTACCGGGAGTGTCGGAGCAGTACCTGGGAGGTCGGAGGTGTACCTGGCAGTGAGGTGGCATGGGAGTGTCGGAGGATACCTGGGAGTGTCGGAGGTACCTGGAAGTGTCAGAGGTACTTGGGAGTGTCAGAGGTGTACCTGGGAGTGTCAGTGGTGTACCTGGGAGTGTCTGGAGGTGCACCTGGGAGTGTCAGAGGTGTGCCTGGGAGTGTCAGGAGGTGCACTTGGGAGTGTCAGAGGTGCACCCTTGGAGTGTCTGAGGTGAACTGAGAGTGTCTGAGGTGTACCTGGCAGTGTCTGAGGTGTACCTGGAGTTTCAGAGGTGTACCTGGGAGTGTCAGAGGGTGTACCTGGGAGTGTCAGAGGTGTACCTGGAGGCCAGGAGGTGTACCTGGAGGCCGGAGGTGTACTTCCGAGTGTGAGAAGTGTACCTGGGAGTGTCTGGATGTACCTGGGAGGTGCTGGGGTGTACCTGGGAGTGTCGGAGGTGTACCTGGGAGTGGTACGAAGTGTACCTGGGAGTGCTCGGAGGTGTATCTGGGAGTGTCAGCGGGTGTACCTGGGAGTGTCTCAGGTGTACCTGGGAGTGTCAGCTGTGTGCCTGGGAGTGTCAGAGGTGCACTTGGGAGTGTCAGAAAGTGCACCTTGGAGTGTCTGAGGTGTACCTGGGAGTGTCTGAGGTGTACCTGGCAGTGTCTGAGGTGTACCTGGCAGTGTCTGAGGTGTACCTGGGAGTATCAGCGGTGCACCTGGGAGTGTTAGAGGTGTATCAGGGAGTGACAGAGGAGTACCCAGGAGTGTTGGACGTGTACCTGGGAGCGTCAGAGGTGTACCTGGGAGTGTCGGAGGTGTACCTGGGACTGTCAGGTGTACCAGGAGTGTCAGGGAGACTTGGGAGTGTCAGAGTGTACCTGGGAGTGTCGGAGGTGTACATGGAGGACGAGAGGTGTACCTGGCAGTGCTGAAGTGGTACCTGGGAGTGCTGGGGAGGTGTGCCTGGGAGGCCCAAGGTGTACCTGAATGTCTGGAGGTGTACCTGGGAGTGTCTGAGGTGTACCTGGGAGCACAGAGGTACCAGGGAGTCAGAGGTGTACCTGGAGTGTCGGAGGTACCTGGGACTGTCAGGTGTACCAGGGAGTGTCAGAGTACCTGGGAGGCTGCGGAGGTGTACCTGGGAGTGTCGGATGCACATGGAGGACAGAGGTGTACCTGGCAGTGCCGGGTGTACCTGGGAGTGTGAGAGGTGTACCTGGGAGGTGAGCGGTGTACCTAGGAGCTTGAGGTGTACCTGGGAGTGGCCAGAGATGTACCTGGGAGGCTGGGGAGAACCAGGAGTGAAAGAGGTACCTGGGAGTGTCAGAGAGTGTGCAAATCTGAGGCACTGGGAGGCTTAGAGCATACCTAGGAGTGTTAGGAGGTGACCTGGGAGTTCAGAGGTGTAACTAGAGTATCGGAGGTTTACCTGGGAGTGTCGGAGTTGTACCTGGGAGTGTCGGAGGTGTACCTTGGAGGAGAGAAGGTACCTGGGAGTGTCGGAGGTGTACCTGGGAGTGTCGGAGGTACCTGGGAGTGTCAGAGGTGCACTTGGGAGTGTCAGAGGTGTACCTGGAGTGTCAAAGGTGTACCTGGGAGTGTCTGAGGTTTACCTGGGAGTGTCAGAGAGGGTGCCTGGAGTGTCAGACAGGTGCACTTGAAATGTCAGAGGTGCA